>NW_024082670.1:0-18716 GCF_003009895.1 Hyaena hyaena
CGATTTTTACTTCCCCAGTTCGCACTCACGTTAGAAGTCTTTCTCAGTGGAGTCTGCGTCCTTTCTCTCCCAATCTCTTGGGTGTGGCACGGTTTCCTATGGCTTCAGATCTTTTCCGTGTGATGCCTGGGCGCGAGTGCAGGTACGGAGCTGCCTACTTCTCCGCCATCTTGCCCCTCCCCCTATGTGTAACTTCTTTTAAGAAACTTCTAGCCTATTTCCCAAAGTGGTTATGCCATTTTATATTTCCACCAACAATGTATGAGAGTTCCAATTTCTTCACATCTTTACCAACACTTCTTATTATCTGACTTTTTGATTATAGCCATTCTACTGGATGTAAAGTGGTTACAATTTGCATTTCCCTGATACTAATGATGTTGAACACCTCTTTAATGTGTTTACTGGCCATTTGTATATCTTTCTTGAAGAAATGTCTATTCAGATTTTTAGACCATTTTAAAATTGGGTTATCTCTGTTTTTATTATGGAGTGTGGATGTTTTTATATATTTTAGATACAAGTACTAAACAGAAATGGTTTGAAGATATTTTCTACCATTCTGTGGACTGTCTTTACTTTCTGGGTAGTGTCCTTTGAGACAAAATGGTTTTTAATTTTAAGGAAATTCATTTATCTATTTTATCTTTCTTTGCTTGTGCTTTTTGTGTCACACCTGAGAATCCATTGCCAAATCCAAGGTCATGAAGATTTATTCCTATATTTTTATCTAAGTATTTTATGATCTTTGCTCTTACATTTAGGTCTTTGCTCAATTTTGTGTTCCTTTTTGTATGTGATCTGAGATGAGTCCAACTCCATTCTTTTGCATTGGCTCTCCAGTTGTCCCAGCAGTATTTGTTGAGAAGACATTTTTTTTCCTATTAATAATCTTAAATCCTTGTGAATATCATAAATACATTCATAAATGTATGAAGTTACTTTTGGACTCTCAGTTCTTTTTTTTTCCCCCTTAAATAGTTTATTGTCAAGTTGGTTTCCATATAGCACCCAGTGCTCATCCCCACAAGTGCCCTCCTCCATGCCCATCACCCCCCTTCCCCTCTCCCCAGCCCCACCAGCCCTCAGTTTGTTCTCAGCATTCAAGAGTCTCTCATGGTTTGCCTCCCTCCCTCTCCCCAACTATTTTTCCCCTTTTTCTCCTCCATGGTCCTCCATTAAGTTCCTCCTAATCCACCTATACGTGCAAATATATGATATCTGTCCTTCTCTGCCTGACTTATTTCGCTCAGCATAACACCCTCAAGGTCCATCCATGTTGCTACACATGGCCAGATTTCATTCTTTCTCATTGCCATGTAGTATTCCATTGTATAGATAAACCACATCTTCTTGATCCATTTGTCAGTTGATGGACACTTATGGACTCTCTGTTCTAATCCATAATCTACATCTCTTTCTTTATGTCAGTGCTACAAAGGCTTGATTACTATAGATTTTTAGTAAGTTTTGTTAAACTTATTCCTAAGTATTGTATTTTTTTTGATGTTGCTGTAAATGGAATTGTGTTCTTAATTTCATTTTCAATGTTTATTGCTAGTGTATAAAAATACAATTGATTTTTTGTATATTGATCTTGTATTCTGCAATCTTGCTGAACTTTACTAGTTCTAGTAGTTTTTTAGTGGATTATTTAGGGTTTTCTGTATACAAGATTATGTCATCTGTGAATAGAGATAGTTTAACTTCTTTCTTTCCAATTTAGATGTCTTTTATTTTCTTGCTTAATTGCCATGGCTAGAACATCTGGTACATTGTTTGATAAAAGTGGTAGAGTGGACATCCTTCTGTTGTTTCTGGTCTTAGGGGAAAGTATCTAGTTTTTGTACCACTTACTACATGTGCTATGTTGTCTCTGGGTTTTTTGTAAATGTCCTTTATTGTGTTGAAGAAATTTTCTTCTATTCCTAGTTTGTTGAGGTTTTTATCATGAAGGAGCATTAGATTTTATCAAATGCTTTTTATCTACTGAGGTTATTACATTAATTGATTTTCAGATATTAAATATCTTCTTTGTCTCTTTTCCATATTTTCCACCTTACTTTGGCACTTATAGTTTATTACACTCTGTGTCTCCCCACTAGAATAGGAGTCTGATGAAGGTTGAGACAGCATCATATAACAAACTCTTGCCTTTATGAGGGAGTTCTTTGTGGATCTTGAAATATGTGAATCCCTTCCCTTCAGAATGCCACTGAAACAAAAAGAGAGAAAAACTAAGTTGAATTGAGGTGTACATTCTGGATACTCATTGGAGCTTGGGAAGTGTCCTTTTCCTATATACCAGTCTTCAAGCAAATAATTCAATTTTCAGCCTCTGAAAAATAACAAACCATGGACTTTCAGGATCACTCTTAAATAAAAAAACCATCCAATGCTCTATTCTCTAGGGCCATAGACCAGTGGTGTTCATCGCTATAGTACTTGGCATGTAGTGGAGGAAAAAATGTTTGTTTATTATATTATGACTGCATACCCTGTACTAGATGTTAGATTTGGTGCTGAGGCTATAGAAATACATGAAATATGGGCCGTTCCTCAAGTAATTCAGAGTCAGTGGGGATAGAAAGATTATTAAAATACAGGGTAGGGGCACCTGGGTGGCTCAGTTGGTTAAATGTCCAGCTTCAGCTCAGGTCATGATTTCACGGTTTGTGGGTTCAAGGCCCACGTTGGGCTCTGTGCTGACAGCCAGCTCAGAGCCTGGAGCCTGTTTCGGATTCTTTGTCTCCCTCTCTCTCTGACCCTCCCTGATCACACTCTCTCAGAAATAAATTTTAAAAACAAAAAAATAATTTGAAAAAAATAAAATACAGGGTAAAACTGCTATAGTGCTATAAGCATAAAGGAGGGGAGAGGATGAAGCTTCCTGTAGCAAGTGATGTCTGAGCCTTCTTACCACTTCCACTGTCATCTCCTAGTCCATGTTACCATCAGCTCTCTCCTAGAATAATGTAGGGGCCTGCTCTAACTGACCTTTCTGTTTCCACCTTGCTACACATGCATTCCATTCTTATTAGAGCATCCAGAGTGATCCTTTAAAAGCTTAAGTGTACTTATGTCTCTGTTCTATTCAGAGACCACAGTGACTGCCAGTATTTCCAGAATTAAAGCCAAAGTTTCTGCTGTGGTACATAATTTCCCACCTCTAGCCCTCTACCACCTCTCTCATCTCTTCTCCTTTCACTCTTTTTTTTTTTTTTTAATATTTTTATTTATTTCTAGGAGAGAGAGAGAGAGACAGCATGAGCAGGGGAGGGTCAGAGAGAGAGGGAGACACAGACTCTGAAATAGGCTCCAGGCTCTGAGCTGGCAGTCAGCACAGAGGCTCAAACCCACGAACCGTGAGATCATGACCTAAGCGAAAGTCGGACGCTCAACCGACTAAGCCACCCAGGCGCCCCTCTTCTCCTTTCACTCTTGATAGCGCCATTGTATATGCTCTAGCCTCCCTGAAGGTCTTCCAACACATCAAACTCATGCTGCACCCACCTGGCGTCTTTGTATTTATGTCTTCCTCTTCCTGGAATACTCTTCCCAGATGTATCATTTCTGCACTCTTTTTAGGCCTCTGATCAAAGCCATTGGTAGCAAATATTTCTCTGACTACTATGCATAAACTGGGAGACTACATTTTCCTCATTCCTTCTCTGCCCAAGCTTTGTTTTTCTTTCTACCACTCATTTATTTATCTGTTTATTGTCTGTTTTCTCCAACTAGAACATAGCTTCCAGCAAGTCATATATATTTTTTAATGTTTTTTTCCTTTTATGAGAGAGAGAGAGAGAGAGAGAATATGAACATGGCAGGGTCAGAGAGAGAGGGAGACACAGAATCTGAAACAGGCTCCAGGCTCTGAGCTAGCTGTCAGCACAGAGCCTGATGTGGGGCTCGAACCCATGAACTGTGAGATCATGACCTGAGCCGAAGTTGGACGCTTAACCTAATGAGCCACCCAGGTGCCCCCCAAGTCATATTTTTGCCCACTTTGTTCATTGTTGTTATTTCCATTGCCTGGCATGCTTCCTTGAATACAGTAGGTACTCATTAAATAATTCCTGACCCAATGACTGAAGGATGAATAGGAGTGACTTAGAAGAAGTAATGATCTGGGATATGAGGTAGATAGGGGGTTTATTAAATTGCATAATTTAATTTCCTCATGTGTGGGGTTTTGGTTTTGGACTGTGTAGTTGCTCATATCTATTTTTGTTCAACCATCACTGAAATAGCATAAAAAATGGAAATGTTGAAGCCCAAAGTGGACCAATGTTCTGTGTGAATGACATTGACAGCTTTTAGGCATCTGATGGTGAAGGGATGCCTGAAGGGTGGTGGCACCAAAGTACATTACCAGGCAGTGAATATGGTTCCTGAGACCACAGCTGAATCTTGGTTGCTACCCAGACACCTGGTTCTTTCCTCCCAAGAACAGCCCCAAACACCAAATCTCAAAGCTCAAAGTTAATAAGAAGCATCCCCAGCATAATGTATTATTAATGACTATTGTTTATTAAGGGCTTCCTTTGTGCCATGTTTAGTGCTGAGAACATTATGATGTTCTCTTTCATAACCCTCGGAAGTAAGCGCTGTTGTCATCTCCATTTTATATCTAAGAAACCAGGTGCTCAAAAAAGTTCGTAAGTTGCCTAGGGCCATGTGGCTGTTAAGTGGCTGAGCCAGTAAATTTTAATTCCAGTCTGCTGGAGTCTAAAACTCATGTTCTTGGCCACATTGTATTTCCCCCAGATCAGCCACCTGCAACAAATATTTTACCTCTTAGGGCAAGAACACATCTCTCTAGTTTCTCTACTTTTCTGCCTTTGGAAATGAGATTTGGGATGTTCTAGAAGCAGGTGTGAGTTTGCCCACAGCTCTGACAGGGCTGTGCCGGCCTGGACACTGCTCTAATTGTATCAGTTGTGATTTAACATACAATATTATCATAACTCAATTAGAGAAGTTATTAGCAGTGCCAAGGACAGATAAGATTAAGAAGATTGCTTCTATGAATAAATACATTCTTGCCTAGGAAATGTATTTTCTGTAATAATTTTGGGGCTCTAATTTCTATGCACTTTATTGAAAGGAGCCTGATATATATTGGGGAGAGAGTTTGGATTAGCTCAAGTTCCCTTGGGAAAGTAACAGGTAGGTGTGCATTGAAATGTTATGGTGAGTTTCCTGTAATTCTCTTATACAGAACTAGGGAACTAGACAGGAGGGTTTGAGCTTCGTAAAAAGAAAAGCAGGCTTTAGGTGGTTGTAGGTTTTTCAGAGGGTTTACAGACATTGTTTGCAGTTCAGATAATAATTCCTTTGGGGGCTGATGTTTCTTCTTATGGGCAGTTAGGGGTGGGGGCTCAGACCACAGAAGCTATTCTTGGGATTAAGAAACAAAGTATTTTCAGAGGAAGCACTAGTGCAGCTAGCACTAGCACTAGTGCCATGAATTAAATCATGGGCAATGTTGTGACATCCCCAGATTATGTCAAGGGACAGTGTTTTGACACCTCTAGATGATGTCATGGGTGGTGCTGTGAAGACCCCTTGATGTGCAGCACCCTGTGAAGCATCATGGAAAGTTGTGGTAAATGAAGTTAGAGAGATCATTTACGGGGATCCCTCTTTGTGTGTCATCCCATGGTAACACCTGCCTCATACAGTGGTCCTCAAAGTTTTGGCTGAGTCTGGAGGAGACCCTGAGGATATGAGGAAAGCTATATTATTGTCTAGCCTTTTAGGAGTTGCATATAAGCCTCTTCAATGCAAGGAAGATGGTCAGAATTGTCATGAGGCAAAAAAGATTGTATGTAGTCTTACCAAGTCCGTGTCAACAAGTTTAATAAAGTTGGGGTTTGTGATGAGAGGCATGACCTTTTGATCTGTGTTTACATTCTCTTCTTTCTTGTGCTGGGGCTATACACTACATGTTCCAAGGTGAGTCTGGCCAGCCCAGGCTTATTAACTTTATTAGGTAACATGATATAGGATATGCGTGTGTGTGCATGCATTTAGAAGGCACTAAGTGGGAATCAAGGCCCTTGAAATTCTCCGAGGCTGCCGTACTGCCTCTACGTGGCATAGGCACCCCACAACAAGGGGACCCCTGTCTTAATTCTGAGCTCCTCACCTTAACAACCTCCCACCCCACTTCATACTCCTGACATTGCTGTCTACTCTCCAGGTTCATCCCTACCTTTTCTGTAATTTGGACTTGAGTTTGGTTTCTCTATTAAATGTCTTAATTGAGTTCCCCATATGAATGAGTTTCCTTAGTTCATTGGAATTTCTTAGCTCCTTTTAAAAATGCTATCCCTTTGCTTTTATTTTATTTTATTTTATTTATTTTAATTTCTAATTGCCCATCCCCAAATCAATACAAAGTTTTTATTACATCTTTAAAATAGCACAGATAAGTCTGAAAAGTCATCCAGCATCTTGCTATTTCTGAAACTGGGTAACTGAGATTTTATTCATCAGCCTGCTAAAGTGTTCCTTTTTCAGAAACTTACATACCATCCAAAAATTGTCTGATATCCTTGTTTTTAACCATTGTGGCTTACTAAGTCAAAAATTAACTCATCTTTCTGGTCTTGAGATACTGAATGAGCAATGCCTGGCCTCATCTGAACCCTGAGGATGTATTTTTAACCCAAGAACTTTCAGATTTCATCAAGAGAAACATTCTCCTGAATAATGATGTTGCTAGGGAAGTGAGCATACACAGACCTCATCTTCTACAGGAAGCACTTGTAACACCCTTGATCATGTGTTGTATATGACTGCAGGGAGTGTGAATGGTAGCCAGTTCCTTTCCATTTCCTCACTGTTTGTCCACTCGGTGCCTCTTCTTTTTCTTTTCAAGGAGACTAAGTTTTACTTTGACACGATTAAAGGTTCCTCTGGGGCCCTTCACAATTACATTGTGTCCCTTCAGCATGATATTGACATGTTCTGGAATGTCAGCAGCTTGATTGCTGAGAATGTCTTCATTCTTGCAGTAGATGCAGCAAAGAGTAGTTTTAAATTTTCATTGAAGTATAGTTGACATAATATTAAATTAGTTTTAGTTGTACAACATAGTGATTCAACAATTATACATTCTACGAAATGCTCACCATGATAAGTGTATTATAGTATTATTGACTATATGACTATATTCCCTGTGCTGTACTTTTCTTGAAGAAAGATGATCTGACTTACATTAATACTACATAGTGGCTGCTTAATGCTCATAGTGTGTTCTAACAGGGGTTTTATGGAGACAATGTCTCATTCTATGGAAAAACTCTACAGGTGGCTACCGTAGTCACTCAGCAGGCTAGTGGTGCAGGTCCATGTCTTAACATGGACAGAAAGATTTGGCTGGAGGAGCCATTGGAACAAGAGGGAAGAAAGAGGGATGTAAAGTAAAACTCCATTCTATGGGGCAGCTGTGAGATTACTGGAGAGAATACTATTGTGCAGGAGACATTGGACACTGTGTATGTATCACATGTTAATTAGGAGAACAGATTAAGCTGTTTTCATGTCAACATAGCTGTGGGGAAACAACCTTAATAGCAGGTTGCAGATGAAAGAAAATGAAATGGCAAAGAAATGAGGAGCATTTAAAAGAAGACAATCAGGCTGGAGGGAATGGAGAGAGGAGGGTAGAACAGAACATTTAAAAAATAAAGAGGTTGGCTTGGGATAGCGTATGCAATTCTGATGAGCAGGTGGAGAAGAGAGCCTAGTTTCATGTTTCCTCAGCCTCATGGTTTGCCATGTCCAAGCCCCCAAAGTTGCTAGGAGACAGAGGAGAGGAGACAGGAGAAGGGGGGTGGTAAGCAACTTTTTGGGGGGAGTCAACTGGTCAGGCTGTGCTCTTTCTCTTCTCAGTCTCAGCTCTGCTGCTTCCTGTGGTTCTGCCCTCTGTTTCCCTTTTCTCATTCCTTGCAATGAGATACCTGCTCCTTCCATTGCTCTCAGGAATTTCATCACCACTCAAGTCTCTAGCATGCACACATCTCCTAATTCTCTAACTGCTACATGCCCCATCCTGCGCTATCTCAACTGACACATCTAAATAGACTCTCTCCTCTCCCCATGCTTCTCTGACTTGCTTCTCTTCAATATTCCCCATCTCAGCGCATGATACCTCCATCCACCCAGTCATCTGAGCCAGAAAAATGAGACTCTTTTATTCTCTCTCCAGTCAGTCTTTGCCTTCCATTGACTCTACCTTCTGCATATATCTCAGATCAATTTGGCATTTCTCTTCACCTTCCTGCCACTTATCTGTACAACTGCAGTAGCCCAATGGGTATTCTGTTCCGTTCTCTCTATCTACCAATATATTCCCCACACAGCAGCTTGAGTGCTCCTTCCAGAGCAAACCTAATAATGTTACTCTCCTTCCTAAACACTCTCGACGTTCCTTTGCTGTCATGGGTATCTACTATTGCATAAAAATGGTACTCCAAAACTTAATGACTTAATGATTCAAGATATGAGGTATAGGTTATCTGAATTCTCAGGAGTGACTTGAAACTTCGTAAGAAAAAATTTAAAGAGTCCCATTTTCCCAAACCAGAAGGCTGTGAAAGTGAACTCAGTGACAAATTGCAGCTTGTCCCAGGGAAATATCTCTAGGCCACTATTGGAGCAGCGACATTTTCAATCAGGATTTCTGTAAGAGAGAAAAGGAAAGCTCATCTAACAGGCCAGATGCTTTATCAGATCTAAACAGTTTTGTCTTTTGGGAAGAGAGGGAAGAAATGGGAAGTCAATAGAAAGACTTCAGACTATATATTGATATCTATATATAATTTTTTTTTACCTATTAAGACCACAGTCATCTGGGATTTGGGAGTTTGTCCCTAAATATTGAAGAGTAATGAATTAAGGTAATCTGATTATGAAATGTAAAAACTAAATAATTTGGGGGAAAATCAATAGGAGGTGATTATTGCAGAGGTCAGCACTGTGGTGAGGACTCAGGGAGTGGCAGGGATGGTTAGGTGCTGATCTGATTTCTGGACGGCTAATGCAGGAAGCTCTCCAGGCAACAATGACAAATGCACTACTAATCATCTCCATATTAAATTTATTATCAAGGAGAGGGGCACTTCTCTCTATTCAATTTCATAGGAATGTGATTAACATACATATGAAAGAAGTTAAAGGAAACAGAATTTGATTCGAACTTCAGAGTCTCTTTTAGAGTGAAAATTAAGTTGTGTTTGTAATGGTTCCATGGATAAGTTTCGAGTGACTCTAAATTGTGATTGAACCCACTCCATCTTGTATTTTTTCTCCCTCCCTTTCCCCTTTGCTGGGAGCTTAAGTCTGCCGAGAAGGGAGCAAAAGGAAGAAAGAGATAAACCAGCAGAGTGCAAGGGGACGGGGAGGAAACCTGGTTTGCCAATATTGCAGTGTGAAGGATTTCAGGCCCATGTCAGTAAAAAATGAACCCCTTGGTTGGTAGTGAATCTGTTTTCAGCATGAGAGTGGGACTCTTGCAGTTTGGGACAAGAGAAATGGACATGACTGGGGAGGAGGATCTCTAGAAAAATTGCAGAGCTGGTGGTCAGCAGTTGGCTTTAGTGCTGACATGTAAAAGGCCACAGTTCAGCAGATGGTCATCCAGGTGGGGGACAACTCCAAATCCTCTACTTCCTCTGGGTCCATTCAGTCACCTTTTGACTAAAACGTTTAAAATTCAAAGACTAATAGGGGTGCCTGGGTGGCTCAGTCAGTTGAGCATCTGACTTTGGCTCAGGTCATGATTTCATGGTTTGTGGGCTCTTGGCTATCAGAGCCAAACCAGAGCCTGCTTTGGATCCTCTGTCCCCCTCCCCCCTGCACCTCCCTGGCTCCCATTCTCTCTCTCTCTTAATAATAAACAAAACAAACAAAAACAAAAAGATGCAAAGACTGAGAACTTGGAAAGCGCCCTTTGCGCCTCTACATCTAGAACCATTTTTTCTCTCCTAAGATTGTCACCCTGAATTTAATAGTTTTGTGGAATAGCAAAGATAAAAACGGGGAGAGAAAATGGGGACTCCTCTGGCCTTGAGCGTGAAGGCACCTATAGCTTTTCTGTCTTAAATCTTGCAAACGGGCTGTTCTTTGTAGCTCTCACCCCAGTGTTTTAGATTAATTTTTTATATCAGAGATGCTTTCTTTGAGTGCACTTACAAATGTGTCTCCTCCTTTAGGGAAGGGCGTTCTTGGAACGTGCTCTATCTTTAGTAAGTAATGTAAGAGCAGACCCTCGGTTTAGCCAGAAACATTAGAAAACAGTGTAATTAAAGGGATATGTTTAATTGGGAAATTGACCCAAAGCCCAATTTAGCATCATCATCTAGACCACATAGGGCCAGGCTGACAACAGTGGCAGTCTGGCTGCTTCAGGACTTGGGGACAGAGCTTTCTTGATTAAGATGTTTCCCGGGAAATGGAATTAAGCCTAATGATTTCCAGTGGAAGGGACTGCTAACTGGGGAGGCAATGCTGCTTAATTGGGACACCTGCAGGTAATTAAAGGCTCCTTCCCAGTGGCCTTCTCTGTACTTGTGACTCTGGGAAGTTAAGACAATATGGAGGATACAGGTGTTCTCAGCCCTGTGCTATGTCTTGTGACTTTGACCCTTTGTCTAAGGTTATGCAACTAGGCCACTTTTCTTCTCCTTGGCAAATAGTGCTTCAAGTGAGTTCTTTCAGGGACCTCGGGAGCTTGGGTAAGTTTCGGCATCTGGAGCTAAACTGCTGCCAGGAAATTTCCTGAGCTCCCTGGAAATGGGAAAAGACTTGAGGGAACAAATGGTAGTGCCCAGAGGATGCTCATACCCCAGAGATCTCTGTATCATGCAACTCTGGCTGAATGGAACTTAAGGTTGAAGATGTCACCTTTTCCATGTGAGCAGGGGGCTCTGGTAGAAAACAATCTGGATTAGGAGTTGGGTAAACTGATATTTAGTTACTAGCCTACTGCCTACTGGCACTGTGACTCTTACCTCTTTAGATCTCAGTTTGTTCAACTGTAAACTGGGAATGATTCTATCTAATTCTGGACAGTGCAGATTCTTTCATTCTACATGTTGGGTAGGAAACTGGAGAAGGGTGAAATTTTAATCTCTGTTCCAAGGAACTCATTCTAGTGTAATAGAATAAAACTTGCCATTTGATGTTACAGGTCCTACTGGACAATGCCTACTGGAAGAAGGCATCAGTTATCAAAGATCAGAGAAGGTTTCAGAAGAAAGTAACATTTAAGTGAGTATTTTGAGAGAAGTTTTATGAATGGATAAGGCAGAGGAAGAATGCATTCCAGGCAGAGAGAACAGCACATGCAAAAGCACAGGTGTGCAAACCTGGGAAGGATGTACCTTGTTGGGGAAGAGAAGACTGGAATGGATTGGGGTGAGGGAAGTGAGATAGTGGAGGTTACCAAAGATAAATTGTGAAAGGCCATGCACCTTACTTTAGGAAGCATGGTTGGTCTTCCTTCCTTCCTTCCTTCCTTCCTTCCTTCCTTCCTTCCTTCCTTCCAAGTTTATTTATTTTGAGAGAGAGAGAGAAAGATAGAGAGAGCACAAGCAGGAGAGGGCAGAGAGAAGGAGAGAGAGAATTCCAAGCAGACATCATGCTGTCTGTGCAGAGCTTGTCATAGGACTCATGACATGAGCTGAAATCAAGAGTCAGCCATTTAACTAACTGGCTGAGCCACCCAGGCACCCCAGGCTTTCTTTAATAGGCATTGTCTGGTTGTTGAAGAGAGTTCAGTGTGGGGGAGACTGACACGCATCCGAGTTCAAGCAAAGCCACTTTAATGGAAGTGTAGTCTCAGTCTGAGAGCTGGATAGGAAGAGCAAGGCTTGAGGAAGGAACTGCTATCATAGTACAGAAGGAAGGTGGCCAGTCCTGACATTCAGGCAAAGGCAGAGGGAAATGAGAAAATGAAATCATTTGAGTTTGTATTATGGATTGCTTCATTTGCTGGTGTTTACATTTTAAAATAATTTTTTAATGTTCATTTTTGAAAGAGAGAGAAAGAGAGTCCGAACAAGCGAGGGGCAGAGAGAGAGGGAGACACAGAATCCAAAGCAGGTTCCAGGCTCTGAGCTGTTAGCACAAGTCTGATGCAGGGCTCGAACCCACAAACTGCGAGATCATGATCTGAGCTAAAGTCAGACACTCAACCAACTGAGCTACCCAGGTGCCCCACGGGTGTTTAAAATTTTAAGTTTCTGTGAGGTCTGGAATCACAAGCCTCTGATAGCTCTTGCTTCCCTTTCAGCCAAAAGCCCCTTGTTCATACTTCTTAACCTGCTCTAACACCTTGCTGTGCAGAGAGAGGCTCCTCAGAACCAACTTTTCACAGGAAATTTTGGCAAGGCTTGGGACATCCCATCCAATGTCCTCAGACAGGGGAGTAAGATAGGGCAAGAAATGGGGCCTCTGGCTTCTCCAAGAGGCTTAGGCAAGAGAACTAAGGAACTAAGAGAACACACAGGAACCAAGCTCAGTGCTTCAGTTGCAGTAGGTTTGGGAAAAACGCCTGACAGAGAAGGCATTTGAGATGGGGGAGCACAAATGTGAGCCAGAGCCGGTGGTAATTGGAGTGTTCACTCTGACCAGCATCCCACGTTCGCCCCTTTCATAACTGGCAGTTTGGGTAATGGGCATGGCATTCATGCCTCAATGGATAAGGTAGGGACCCATTTCCAATTCTTCTGAAAAGCTCTTCCCGAGGGTTGGGTCACCTTAAAGGCTCAGTACAGGCTGTTGGTGTTATTGCAGACTCTTGAGATCAAAGCTGTTACCATCTCTGCCTCATCAAAAAGCATCTTCAGTGTTAAAGTTTTTTGAAGTGTTCAGCTATGATTCTCTGAAAAGGGCTTTTGTGAATAGTATTGCAGAGTTTGAGTTAATAGGGATGAGGTAATCTAGATGGAGGATTTTCTTGCTTTTCTGTCTGAAAAAGCAGAGAAATCCATCCCTCCTTCTCTTCACTCTTACAGCCCTGACTCCTGGATCACTTAGCAGGAAATCCTTTCAAAGGAGATCAAAATATGTGCATGTCCATGGGGAAAGTATTGCATGGCACATTTTCACAGTTCTCATTCCAATGTGAAGTTCACTTCCTTTCGAGTCATTTGTATCTTTCTGAAGTCCTAAGTTCATTAAAACAGGAGCCTGACAGGGCCTTTTCCTGTTTGGGGAAGCATAGGTTGACCTGCCTTTTTTCTCCAGCCTCTGGAGGGCAGGAGCCTGTGTTTTCTCCTTTGTCCCCAGGGAGACTGAAGCACCCAACAGTTCTTTAGGACAAGCTTTACTATTGACCACATGAGTCTGATCTCACTTGTGTTATGGGAGAGTTAGTCTTATGACTATGGTATATATTTATTGGATGAGTGAATAAATTTATTTTATTCTAGGGAAGTATTTCCCCAAAGCAAGAAATCCAGCTGCCTTCCTGTGGCACACCTGGTCTGACATATGCAGCCTGTGGACTGTGGCCTCATCTTGTTCTGCTGTCCCCTTTGTGGCTCTCTGTCAGCTGTACTAATCGCTTGACTGCTTGTGCCACCCCAGGGACCCAGCAGAGACTGTTCCTCTGATTGGGTTGCTCTTTTCCTCCCTGTCCCGCTAATTCTCACCCATCCTTCACTTGGCCCGACGGAGACCTTGTCTGACCTCTAATCTAAATTAGGCTCCCTTTCTCCACTTTGTCATCTGCTCTACTCTCTCATTTTGCAGCCCTTATTATTACAATTTTTGGGCCATGTCTACATGTGAGATCCTGGCTTCATCAGTCTCTCTGTCAAGGTTCCAAACTCTTGATGGCTGGAACCTTATCTGATTTTATATACTTCACTAAACTCTAATGTTGATATTTAGTGCTTCACTAAATCCTATGTGCCCTGGCACAGAGTAGGTGCTTGACAATGATATTTTGAGGAAACGGATGACTGATGTTGCCTTTTAGTCCAGTGTGGCAGTGCTGGTGGGGTGGAGCTGGGAAACGTTAGCCACAGTGCAGACAGCCTAACTATGGTGGTCACAATACTTCTTGGACTTTGCTGCATCTACTCTATAGGGGCCATCTGAGTGAGCCAAAGGGCTTTGATTCTTCTGGCTCAGTAGTAGTTCTGATTTTGCTTTTCCCATCCTCTTTGGGTCCCAAAAATGCCCTTGGTTTTTCTTTTGCTCCTGCAGAGTTGAGTGGTCATGTGGGCTGGGAACCAGGGTAGGTAGGGAGGAGAGTAGAAATTGTTTGGTCAGAATGGAGGCCTGCAGAGCAATTTTCTTAGCAGGACATCTGTTGATGAACTACCTAGAGCCAGTTGTGAGAGGTTATTAATCTCAATTAAACCTGATTAGGACATGATTTGATTTGGGCTGAGGCTGTCCAAGTCAAACTGGTCCACTTGATAGTCTGCTCAGTGGCAGGCTTGTGTCATACCAGCTGGCATCCACATGGGGACAGAAGGAGAGCCTCTAGCATCTCTGAGAAGGAGGATCCAGGTATCATGAATATTCAGATCCTCAGTCCTAGGGGGCTTTGGAGATTGTAGGGGCCTCACTGCTGCTGGCTTCTTGGGGGGATATGACATTCACTGTAGGGAAATTATTAATTATCACAATTATGGGATTTTTACTGGAAAAAGCCATCATTGTCATCTTCCCAGTGAGGATGTATTGGGAAAGAACTTGATAATTGGTGTTGAGCCAGGGAAGCAAGCTCCCTGCTGAGGAGCAAGCTCCTGCTGAGGAGGCAGGTGGATTCTGGAACAGACAGAAGTATTGGCTTATTGGCCTGAACTGAGGGGCTGTTTGGGGCTCCCACTGTTGAAAATTGCACCTCATCCCATTGTTACCTTAGGGAACAATGAGCGGGGTCATTAGGACATAGCACAGATAGGATGGGCCGACCATGAAACAGTTAGTGTAAATTTGGACTAAGAACTACAGATGGGGATGCATTAGCTACTGAGTGGTAGAAAAATGGTAACTACCAAGCCTCTGCTTTTATACATAATATATGCCTTAAAGTATGGGCTAGAAAATCAAATAGGTAAAAGTTGAACAATGGACTTACGTGTTATAAGGGTGTGTCTGCTTAAAGAACTGAAAATATAACAAAATCTTTAAAGGCTCTTACCATTATATGTAACCTTAAACAGTATGGTAATGTTTCATGCATGTTATTCTTTTTTTTTTTTTTTTAATGTTTTATTTATTTCTAGGAGAGAGAGAGAGACAGCGTGAGCAGGGGAGGGTCAGAGAGAGAGAAAAACAAAAACTGAAACAGGCTCCAGGCTCTGAGCTGGCAGTCAGCACAGAGCCCGACGCGGGGCTCGAACCCACGAACCGCGAGATCATGACCCAAGCGAAAGTCGGACGCTTAACCGACTAAGCCACCCAGGCGCCCCATGCATGTTATTCTTAAAGATAAAATTTACTTTTATCAAAGTAATATATGCTCAGTCATTAACAAGCTTATAATAAAAAGTAGCAGTCAATTGTCCTCCCCCATTCCTTTTCCTTTCTGTCCCCCAGAGTCAACTACTTTCAACACCCTTAAAATTTCTTTGGAAATGTACCTCCATATTTATAAATAATATACTAATTTGCCTTTTCTTGATTTACCCATTTTGGACATTATTAAATTCTTATTAGAGTGTGGGTAGGTTTAGAATACTTACATACATTCTTCTACCCATTCTCCATTCCCTACCTCATTGTCATTCCCTTTCTTTCAGGATAATTACATAATGTGTTTTGGTTGAATTAGAAGTCTATGGTTACATAATTATTATAATTATGTAAATGTAGTTCATTGATAAGCCAGGTATAGTGTTATGCTTGTTTTCTTTCTTTGGGTATTTCTCTTTTATCTTTCCTAGAGTTAATGTGTTTTGCTTGCCCCCTATTTTTTCCTTGTGGAGTATTCTTTTCATTTTCTTTTTTCAGAGTTTCTTTTTTTAAATGTTTATTTTGAAAGGCAGAGAAAAAGAGTGGAGGGGGAAGAGCAGGGGAGGGGCAGAGAGAGAGGGAGAGAGAATCCCAAGCAGGTTATGTGCTTGCAGTGCAGAGCTCAATGTGGGACTTGCTCTCATGAACCATGAAATCATGACCTGAGCTGAAATCAAGAGTAGAATGCTTAACCAACTGAGCCACCCAGGTACCCCCAGATTTTCCCTTTTTATATAATCCTATTTCTTTTTCATTAGCAGTGTTCACTATAAAAATTTCTTTCTAAATAGTCACATACAGAACTGTTTCATCAGTTCTGTGTTGTTTTCCTCCTACAGTGCTCCTTCCTGTAAACTTTCATTTTTCAGTTTCTGAGTTAGACTGATTGTTGTCTAGACCTGCGGCACAACATTACCCAGGAATACTACAGCTTTTTTGCTTCAGATTTCCTGCTTAAGTTTTGAGTTCAAGTCTGAAGATGAATCTGATTATATGAATGGTAGTTTAGCTACTTATAAAATCTCAGGTTAAAAACTCACCTGAAAGCATTACTTCATTATCTTCTGCATCCCATATTCAATTTATCCTTTCTTTGTCTCTCTTTCTAGGAAAGAAGAAACTAGGTGAAAACTCAAGTTTTGGCTTAAATTCTTTGTCTTTCAAATCTTCCATTGGCTTTTAAATTTGGACTATCTTATTGGCGGGGGAGGCTTTGTTAGTATTTTATTTAATATTTTAAATAAATATTTTTTTCAAACACGTTTCTTTTTTTCTTTTTGTTGAATTTAAATTTTAGTTAGTTAACATACAGTGCAATATTGGTTTCAGGAGTAGGAGTAGAATTCAGTAATTCATCACTTACATAAAATACCCAGTGCTCATCATAAGTGCCCTCCTTAGTACCCATCATTTATCATGGGCTATCTTATTTTTTTTAATGTTTATTTATTTATTTTGAGACTGAGAGAGAGCAAGTTGGGGAGGGGCAGAAAGAGGGGGAGAGAGAGAATCCCAAGCAGGCTCCGCACTATCAGTGCAGAGCCTGAGGAAGGCTCTATCCCACAGACCGTGAAATCATGAATCACCTGAGCTGAAATCAAGAGTCAGATGCTTAACTGACAGAGCAACCCAGGCACCCCTTGGGATATCTTCTTTTTAACTGTAAAGTTCTTTCTTGAACTGAGTTCTCTTAAAAAAGATAGACTCCTTTTTTTTTCTTAAATGCAGTACCTTACTTTTTATTAAAAGTTTGACATTAATTTCTCTTTATTAGCTCAGTTTTCGTGGTTCTTTCCTTTTTCTACTTGTTTTATTTTTTCTTCAGACCAGGAATTCCTAAGATGTCAAATGATTCTTTGTTGACTGTTAATGTTTAACAGTAGGATTCTAAAAAGCTGTTTAGCATGTGTATGTGTATGTCTGATTGGTCTATTAGTGCATTTTACTATATCCTGTAGTGATACCAGGCAAATGTAAGTATCTGGCCATCTTTTCTCTGTATATGAATCCTCTAGTCTCCAGCCTGGGAGGAGAATGCCTTGTTTCCAACTTTCTGGGAATGGGGTGGAGGAATGGGGACTGTAGATTTTAAATTAAGCCACCTTTATCTCTAATATGCATGATGTTCCTGAGTCCACCGCCCATCTAGATTAACTTCTCCAGAACACAAAACTTTGATTTCCTTGGGGATAGGGTGGGTGGAGTTTTTCAGCTGGCTCTTTGGAGTTGTGGAGAGAATCTTGGAGCACAATACTTTTCTATTCTGACTTTCAGCAAAACCTCCTGTTTTTAGCTTTGTGCCGTCATGCTCTCCACTTTCTGCCTTTTGTGGCACTTAGAACCTTGAGTGCTGATGGCCTCTGGGATTCTGTGTTGGGGTGAGGGAGAAAGAGATTAGTTTATGTATCATAGATATTTCCATTTTGTGCACACACTTGTGATAGCTTTTTGAGCCTGTTGTGCAAGTTACCAATCCTTCATTTTCTGTCTTCCCAAAATTTGTGGAAAATTTTCATTTCACTATTATTCCTTTATTGTACTTCTTTCCTTTGGATAGTTATACTTAAAAAAGAACACTATTGGGGCACTTGGGTGGCTCAGTCAGTTAAGTGCCCAACTCCTGATTTCAGCTTAGGTCATAATCTCACAATTTGTGACATTAAGCCCCACCTTGGGCTTCACGAGGACAGTGCAGAGCATGTTTGGGATTCTCTCTCTCCCTTTCTCTGCCCCCTCCCTGCTTGTTCTCTCTCTCTCTCAAAATAAATGAATACGCCCTTTATTACTAGTCTATCTTAAAAAAACAAAATAAATAAATAAACTTAAAAAACATTATTTTAGTGGGGTTTGAAAGGGAGAAAACAAATGTAAATGTTTGTGTGGTCACTTGATCACACTTAACTGAAAGTCTTATATGTTTATGTTTTTTTACTTTTTCAAAATTAAACACATAGTTGTTGGCTTATAGTGAGAACTCTTGGATATAAAGAAGTACTGCCATTCATCTGTTGATGGACACTTAGGCTCCTTCCATGTTTTAGCTATTGTGGAGAGTGCTGCTATGAACATTGGGGTACATGTGCTCCTATGCCTCAGCATTTCTGTATCCATTGGGTAAATTCCTAGCAGTGCTATTGCTGGGTCATAAGGGAGTTCTATTGTTAGTTTCCTGAGGAACCTCCACACTGTTTTCCAGAGGGGCTGCACCAGTTTACATTCCCACCAAC
>NW_024082670.1:18907-54804 GCF_003009895.1 Hyaena hyaena
ATGGGCATGGAGGAGGGCACTTTGGGGATGAGCACTGAGTGTTATGTAGAAACTAATTTGACAATAAACTATTTGTAAAAAAAAAAAAAAAGAAGTACTGCCTTTGGTTCACTAAATAATTCTCATCTTTTTCTAAATTATACAAAATATATTTGCATTTTTTTCTCTACCAATGGGCTTTTGGTTTCCAACCTATAATCTAATATTCAAGTATTTGTAAAAATAAGGACCCACATACAAATGTAGGAAAGCTTACAAAACACAACTGTTGTTTAGGGGAGCAAGGCCATCCAGTAAGAATTTGAAGTATTTGTCCCGCAGTTAGGACAGTCCAAACTGGGAGGACAAGAGCAGTTTTGAGGTGACAATGTATAAGGCAAAAGTCACAGATATGGACCTTGGGAACTGTTGACATATACAGGGGTTCATAAATGAGGTTGACATTGTGCTTCTTTCTCACACTTGTCTTCACTTCCAGTGTGTCTGTGTGATTCCATCAGCCCCCTCGCTGAAACCGTTTTCATCCTTCAGCACCTAGCCTGGGTAGTTCTGCACTGCGAGGCCTTCCTTCTCTATCCCTGGCAGGATCCATTGCTCCTTAAATACTTGGCCCTTGCTTTCTTTTTCAAACCTTCTCTTGGTTGTTTCCAAATACTCTTCTGTGAACTGGTGCTGAGCTGTGACAAAATTTAACTGGTCTAGAAAAGTTGGAAAAGTAAAGAAATGTAACTGTGTGTGTGTGTGTGTGTGTGTGTCTATTGTGAGTACATGCATGGTTTGAAGTTCCAACTCTTTTTCCTTGGTAAAGAATATCCTCTCCTCCACCCCATCAGCCCTCAGCTGGGGGAGAGGGGAAGAGGGTGATGGGCATGGAGGAGGGCACTTGTGGGGATGAGCACTAGGTGTTATATGGAAACCAACTTGACAATAAACTATTAAAAAAATATCCTTTATTCCTATTAAATAATAGTGAAATATTTTTTCCTTTATAAAATGATTATGATAGTAGATGGTGGTCAAACAAATGTTTAGTTGGCAAAACACAGGTTGGAAACACCAGAGGCTGTTATGATACACAGGAGTGTTGTCCCAATAAACCATCAATGGACTCAGCTGTATCTTCTCTGTTTAGCTTTTGCCTTTCTTACAGCACATGGCTCTGTCATGAGTTTCTATTCCTGGACTGCTTGCGTAGGATCCTTAGAAAACAGTATATCCCTGGTAATTAATGCATGAACTGGTCACATTCCATGGCCACTGGGTCAAGGGCTTGCTTTAAGGGGATGGATATTCCTAGTCTGGGTCTCAGCTCTTTATATTAATGCCATTGTTGCATGTTCTGTGCTAAGGCACTTCCCTGCCCTCTGACCACACGTGAAGCTTTCATAGGTCAGCAAGGTCAAAGCCTGGCAGCATAACAGGAATAAAATTCTTCCAGCCCTTACATCCTTCTCCTTTCTCCTCAGTTTAGTGCCCTTGATCCTCCCACTGAGTGCCTTAAGGGATCTTATTTGATTCATCACCACATCCTTGCTCTCTTCTGGCAACTAGTTCAGTGCCTGGAACATAGTAGGCACTCAGTGTTTCATAGAATGATTTGTAAATACTCATGCCTAAAAATGCCATAAAGCTTGTAACTTGAAGTGCCTCCATGCTTTTGCCATGTACTAAAAACAAACAAATGAACATTGGGTATCTTTAAAATTATAAATCTTAAGGAAATCATGGATAGCCTTAAGAATTTGTAACTCCTTTAAAATTATATGCAAAATCTTGTGTATGTTTTATGTATGTGTATTTTTCTGGGGAAGAATTTTCAATGCTAGGTCTTCCAAAGGTTGAGAACCGCAAAGAAGATGTATCTTGGAGCTATGCACAAATGCATCTGAATGCAAAGTCTAAGATGGAAAATGCCTTATCAGTACAATTATTATGGTCTGTAGGAGTATTATACTTTGGAATTCCCATCCTTCGGGCCTGACCACACTTTTCATTGTCATCTTTTCTGGGAAACTCCATAGGTTTTGGGTTTTTGAACCCCAAATAGCTTTAGGTCTATAGTTACTGGAAACCAACCCTGGAATCTTTGATTCAAGGTTACTGAACTTGCTGCATGACTCTGAAGCTCCAGGTGACTCAGAGAGATTTCTAGGTTAATAACTAACTGGATTGGATAGAGAATTTTGTTTGACAAACATGATCATAATTTGTTCTTATTTACTTTTAAATTATAAATGATTATTCAGTAGTTTTTTTCCCCTTCTTTTTAAACATGCTCTTGAAAACATTGCTTTAATGAAAAATAAAACTAAAAAGCAGCTGTGGTGTTGGCATGTAATGACTGAAGTATAATTAAGAGTTGTAATTATTCCTAATTAGGCATTTGGAATGTCAAATAGGGACTCAAATCAATTCAACCTAGGCAAAGGAGCATCGGGCCTGAGATAGAGACAGTGTGCAATGTAGGCAGGATTTGACTTGGGACTCCTGAGCATTCAGTTGAAGAAGTTTGATTATGGGATGGGCATCTAGGGATTGATTCTTTATGTGTGAAAAGTCTCAGCCTTCCCTGGGTCTGAGAGTAAGGAAAATTCTGCTCAGGGGAACATATTTCTCAACAGTGTTTCCCTGAAGACTTCTAAAATTTATCTACTCTAAAGCAAACAGACATCCTGGGAAAACGTCCTCCTTTCATGAAAATGTATTTCATTTGAGGACATAGCAAGGGCCAGTATTCCTTTCCCCTACATCCCGTCAAAGCCCCATTACCTGGGGCTGATAGCCCTCCTCATTGCCATAATTTTGTGCTGCCTCTCCTATATCCACCCTCCCCATGGTCCTTCTAGAAACCTTGACTGTCCCCACCTTTTCCCACAGTTAACATTACCAGACTTCCATAACCCTATGGTCCTGTCATTCACTCATAAATGAACATGAGCTGTGACTAGTTGCCATGGTTCTAATATGGAGGGAATTGAGTAATGTCTAGAACATTTGGATTTTTGGGCTGGTTCTCCTGGCGGTGTTATTTCCTCCTGAGTCCTCTTCCTGCAATTGGGTGATAGTGATGCCTGGGTCAGGGTGAGAATAGGAGTCATATCTGAGAAATAGCATCCCTAGCAGACCTGTTAGTTGGGGATGCAGACACATGTGGCAAAGCCATGGCGAAATGTGGCTGGAAAAGTCCCTTCCTACTGTCACATAGCAGTAATCTCTGACACTTGAGTTTTATCTACCCCTCTGGGCTAGTATGGGCTCACTGGAGGATTCTGAGTGAAGAAGAGAGTTGGCCAGAGCTGGGCTTTGGTCAGACATCCTATTTATGGGGGCAGATCGGTGGGAAGAACCTGGAAACAGAAAGATGTGTGGAGACCACTGCTATGGTTCAGGGGAAAGAGGCAGTGAACTGACAGCAAGCTGGCATGGGCTGATGAAGTGGTGGAGACATAGGGTGGAGTCTGAGGAGTGGCAAACAGGAGACTAGGTGCCCAACAGGATGGTTTGGGGAAGACGGAAGGAGGGGACTGGTCAGAGATGTTGAAGTTGGGAAATCTTGAACTTAGATAATTGGAAGCATTAAGCAGGTGGTGATGAGGCTGAGGGTGAGAGAAGGGAGAGAAAGAGTTTGAAACGAGTCATATTATTTGAGAGAATCTCCCTTTGGAAGTGTCCAGATGGCATGGGGAATACGGGAGCTGGGTTAGAACACCCTTAAAGAGAGAGCAGAGTGGAAATAGAAGAGACTGGGGACCAAGTCTTTTGCAGGGATGCTTTGTGAACTGAGGGCCAGAAAAGAGCCAGGGGCAAAGCAGTCCTGCTGTGATACCTGATGGCTTCTCTAGATATTCATTCATCCTTTTTTTTTTCTGAGAGAGAGAGAGAGAGAGGGAGAGGGGGGAGAGAGAGAGAGAGAGAGAGAAAGTATGAGAACATGCAAGCAGGGGAGGGGCAGAAGGAGAGAGAATCTTAAGCAGCCCAGCATGGAGCCTGATGCAGGGCTTGATCCCATGACCCTGGGATCATGATCTGAGCCAAAATCAGGAGTAGGACACTTAACCAACTGAGCCATCCAAGTGCCCCTAGATCTTCATCCTTAAGTGCTGGCAACAACTATGAGTTGTGTCTCTTGCCTATTGAGCTATGACGAGAAGCTTCTATACTGGTTAGGAGGCTCTGACTCTGGAACTGGGAAGATCAGAGTTCTAATCCCACCTCTTACACTTGAAGCTGTACAACATTGGTTAATTTACTTAACCTTCTAAACATTAGTTTCCTTGTCTATAAAATGGGATGATAAAAGGGGCTTCCTCGTAGATTCATATAGCAAATACTTATTTCTGTGTGCTAAGCACTGCAGGTAGGGCTCCACATGACTAATTAAATCAGAATCTGGGGGGATTGGTGTGAAAGGGTGTCCAGGTATTTGTGTGTGTGTGTGCGCGTGTGTATGTATTTTTTTAAACCAGTCATCTTTTATTGGATGTTAATTCTGAATTAAGATAAGAAAGGATTTAAGGGTGCCAGGCAAAGCTCATGGTCAGGAATGCCGAATATGCCTCCACACTGGGCCCTCTTCAGTGGTACTTTCATGGCTTCCCATGTCTGAGTTCCCTGTAGCAACAACAGTAGCTGAGAAGCACATAAGCTGCCAGCACCATGGAAATCCCAGTGATGTCTCCTTTCTTCACATAGACATACTTGTTGTAATACTGGTAGTAGCCTCTTTGAAATGCTGCAGGAATGCCTTTAGGGGTGAAATCCTGTATCATTATCCAGCTTGGCCGCTGTCCTAGCCCCACATCCATGAGCTTCTCCCCCTTCACTGGTATGGATGATGCCATCTTGGAGTCTGTATATTTTTAAGGCATCCTGTGTGATTCTAATTTGCAGCCAAGGTTGAGAACAACTGAATTAGCAGAAGAAAGGGAAACTAGGGAAGATAAAGGAAATCTCACCAGAAAAGAAATGCATGTAAGAAACCTCAGAGGGACAGGAGCGGAAGGCGATTTGGACAGACTGTAGAAATTGGTTTAGTATATTGTTGTATAAACTGTAGTTCATGATTTGCAAGTGGGTCATGAAACCAACTTGGTGTGTCATGACCATCTTTAAAAACAAATAGAATAAGATAGGATTAAATACATCAGAGCCCAGGGTACATCCTAAGGATCATGGTTTCTTCAGACTTGTGTTTCAGAAACCCATGTGAGTGTGTGCACTGGGTCTCCTGCAAAACATACTTCCTGTCATGAGCACAGTGACAGGTTTTGGGGAAACACTGGTTCAGCCAGGTGGAGGGATGCTGGGAGGACCGTGAAAGGTACTTGGATTTTTTCTCTAGGGCAGTTGGGGGTCTTGGAAGGGTTTTCAGTAGAGAGTGCATTTGAGTGAGCCCTCACCTGCTGTATGGGCAGTGTGCTGTAGGAGCTGGTGCTGCCCCCGCAGCGGTGGCCCTTGGGAGAGGCAGTCAGATACCTGGGGTAGTAGAGGGGCTCATAGATGTAAGGAAGACACCAGGTCACACTGTTGAGCTTTGACTCTGACCTTGCCTTTTCTACTTCTGGTGCAGATCCCTGGGTCTTTGGTAGACACTGTCCCATCATAAGGCCTTGTCAGAAGGGACTGATTCAGGACCTTGGTAGCATTTTCCTCTTATGTTTCCATCTGGAGAGCTCAGTATAGCTTCAGTAATTCAAGCAGGGGAGAGAAAAGTCTCGAAATCTTCTTTAAATTGAGGCACTATTTGGGTTTCCGGCTCCTCTATATGCAAAAATATCAGGATAGATATAACTAATGCTTTGAGAGCAAATTTCCTTTAAGCTGGTATCAAACATAAATGTTGGGCCTGAAGGGGATGTTCAGAAAATTGTGATCTGGAAAACATTCCATTTTATCTCAGTGAATGTTGGGCACTCCATGGACTTCCTCTTTTGGCCAGAGTTTACGGGGCCTTAGTAGTGCTAGGGGCTCAGGTTAGGTGTGGGAGCAGCCAAAGAGAGTCTTCCTCCCACATGTCCATCCAGGGCTAGTATATGGGTGGGGTGAGGAAAAAGAGTAATGGCAGGTGTCTCTGCTCCCATGTGCACATGTGGATAGTGAATGGTAACACAGGGGAGCATCTCCTAGCAAGCTCCCCCCTTATACTTCAGCCATATGGGCCTCCCCATTTTACCTAGCCATGCTCACTCCTGCCTTGGGCCTTTTGTGCTTGCTCTTCACCTGCTGGGAACACTCCCTCTCACATCTCCACAGATGTCTCTGCTCAAATGTCATTCTTTCTGTGGGCGACCATCTAGATAATTTTCCTTCCAACACTTTTTCATTCTCTCCTCTTCCTTTTTTTCTCTTTAGTATCAATCCCTACCTGAAATGATTCATCAGTCAATTTTTGGTAGTCTTCTCCCCCAGCCTGAGGGCAGACTCCTCAAAGTCAGGTCCCGTGTTGGTCTGTGTCTTCCTAGTTCCCTGCTGTATCTTTGGCACCAGACCATTTGCAGGGCATGTGGAACATGGGAGTTGGTGCTGAGTACTTCTTTAATGAATAAACGGTAGACATGGGCCTCGTGAATGGATAGACGTATTCACCCTTCATTCAACCATGTTCCAGGATTGTTTCTTGGTGGTGAAGGGTATTTGTGAAACTTGGTTCATGTCATGGACCTTTTGTGGGGGACAGCCACCTGCAAGGTGACATAGTCTGGTTTTTGCACTTCATTGTCTTCCCCTGAGGCTAGAACTCTGTTCAGAAGATGCCCTGCTTCCTTGCGGGCTTCTAGATGGCCTTTAGTGGTTTGTCCTGGGGGATCAGTATCTACTGAGATCAATAGGGAAATTATAACCAAATAGCCACCATGGTTCCATTAGCAAACCTGTTCTACCAGTCTCAGATCTGGGACACACTCACATTCCATTCTCTGCTCCTAGAGCCTTTTGCTACCTCCTCCCACCTGTTCTCAATCTCTCCCAATTCTTTACCTAGGCTGAGAAACTACACTTTGTTTCTTTTTTCCCTGTGTCATTCACTGAGCTCAATTTGAGGCCAAATGGAAATTTCTCTCCACAAACTCAGATGTGTCACTGTCTCATTTTCTGTAAATTAGAGCCTCCATCCTACCAGGCTGGTAGGAACCATGTCTCAGTCATTTCTGAGTACTGCCTCTCCTCCAGAGAGTGTGGGTATGCCAGGACTCAGGCAGAGCCAAGGGTTTGGAATCACCAGGGCCATTGGCCCAACTCCACAACCCCATGATTCCTCAGGCTCATGGTTCTGCTGTTTCTTTGCTATGCTTAGAGCCCAAGTCTTGTGTCCGGAATGCCTACTGTGGTGGCTGTTCCTATGAAACAACCACCACATGTGTACTTGCAAAGATAAAAAGAGGGGCATGTGGATGGCTCATTCTGTTAAGTGTCCAACTTCGGTTCAGGTCATGATCTCACAATTCTGAAGTTCGAGCTCCACATCAGGCTTTCTCTTGTCAGCACGGAGCACTCTTCAGAACCTCTGTTCCCTCTCTCTCCCTCACCCACTCACACACTTCCTCTCTCAAAAGTAAATAAATATAAAAAAAAAAAAGAAGACCCTGTCCCGCCCTTAGGGACCAGCTTGTTTAGCTTCCAATCACAAGGGTCCACATGTAAAAAAGATAAGTAGGCAGATTAAGTGTTAAATTGAACAAGGATTCCAGCCATTGGGAGGAAAGAGTCGAAGGGTTGGAGAGATGGTGGAGAGCTCCTTGGAGGAGACAATGTGCACCTGCATCTAGAAGTTGGGTGGATTTGAGAGTTTGCTTTGGCGAGAAATTTATCCCCATACCAGTCCAATGCCCAGCTGGCCAACTCCACAGCCCCTATAAGGTGAATTTGCTGGAAGAAAGAGCCATCATGAACCCCTAAACTCTGAAGGACTTGAAAATGTATGCTCTTGCTACATCAGTGTGTCCCTGCTGTCGCCAGTCAGGCCTGACAAAGTTCAGTTTGGGATGCAGCAGCCCCTGTATGGAATTGCCTCTTTATATAACAGTGTGTGGCTTTGAAATGTAATATAACAAGTTCACCTGTCAAGGCCTGAGCAGCTTCTCAGCTGTTGCCCCTAGCTCTGCTCCCACTGCAAAGGGGCCACATTAAAATCCAACCCCAGAGCAAATGAATCTGGAGTCCATTGAGATGGCAGGTGCTTTTTATAGCTTTCAATGGGTTTTGAGTGGTGTACAGAACTGACAAAATGCCTCTCAAGGCACTGGCTTCACTGGACACAGGGTTTTGAAAGGGATTCAACTCCATTTAAATGACAGCATTTTTTAGTATTTTTCACATTCTGCACCCCCTGTCTTCCTTTTTATTTTTTATAGCCAAGGCGCAAACCTGAATTAAAATTGGCTGGGAAAACCCAGGCATACATATTAAAACGTTTGGCTGTTGGTTAAAGTGAATTTATGTCTGCATTTTCTCTTTGTTGCAAAAACCTGTTTTTATTTTTGGTGGAAGTTGTTATTCCAGACTTTAGAAGATGTGTTTCTTGGTGCATTTCCCCTCATTGTTTAGCAATTCCTGTGTCTGCCCACTTTGTGCGTACCTTCCTGTCAGGTGGTTTGGAAACATGACCATCATCTACAAAGCTGGCGGGGGTCAAACCCCAGTGTCCACAGAGCCCAGCAGGTAAACCAGTGAGTGATGTAGGCAGGAGGCCGGTGGTGAACTGGAGGGTATTTGCCTGTTTGGAAAGACAAGACTACTTTGCCAGCTCCTGGTTGCCACAGAAATGCAGATTCAAGGTGGCCGTGTCTCCTGCCATTTTCAAGAGAAGTCGGAATCCACATTTTTAAGGTGAAATTTCTTGACTTTTAAATGTAGATGACTAAAAAACAACCCAGTCATGTGGACTGAATAAAACCCATATGCCAGCTTGAACCCATAGGCTACCAGCATAGAGCCTCTGTTATAGGCTGTCAGATCTTCTGGACCAGGATAAGCTGGGGTTACCTCCCAAAGAAAGTTCCCTTGGGCTTTTAGCCGTATCTTCCAGCAGTAATGTTACCTTGAAAGAGGGATCTGATCCAGAAGAGGGACAAAACTTGGCTGGAGAGGCACAGGACCCCTCCTTTTGTTCATACTCTGTCGCCTCTGAGACTGGGTGACCTTGAGAATCTATGGGTTTCAGTGCATGTATTCTTTGAAATAAGGAGAATTGTTTCAGGATTACCCACTAGGTTTGTTGTGAGACAAAAAGGATAACATCAGTAACTGATTTGGGAAGTGTAAATGCCGAGTGCTATTCTTATTTTGTGTGGCTAGCATGTGGTGTGAAGAAATCATGAACTTGAAAAGGACGTCTGCCCAGGTACTAGCCTGGTTCTTCATCCTGGCTTAAGCCCAGGTGCAGTGAGCCTTAGAGCTTTCTGTACACATCTACCAGAAAGATTTCCCAAACCTGTCACAGCATAGGCCACAGAGGAAGAGGAGGGACGAGGTAGGCAGGAAGCAGAACCTGGGTACAGCAGACCCATTCACACCCCTGTTAAGGCTTAGAGCAGTTTTGAAAATTTGGGGGTTCCCTGGTTTGTATTTAAGAACAGAAATATTATCCAGCCAGTGTTTCCCCAAATTGGAGTTCTAAGGCACACCACTCTCTTTAGGATGTTGAGAGGAATGAGAAAGGATCCAGAATCTATAAGGAACTCACCAAACTCCACGCCCGAAAAACAAACAACCCAGTGAAGAAATGGGCAGAAGACATGAACAGACACTTCTCCAAAGAGGACATCCAGATGGCCAACAGACACATGAAACGATGCTCAGCATCCCTCCTCATCAGGGAAATACAAATCAAAACCACACTGAGATACCACCTCACGCCAGTCAGAGTGGCTAAAATGAGCCAATCAGAGAACTCTAGATGCTGGCGAGGATGTGGAGAAACGGGCACCCTCCTGCACTGTTGGTGGGAATGTAAACTGGTACAGCCCCTCTGGAAAACAGTGTGGAGGTTCCTCAGGAAACTAACAATAGAACTCCCTTATGACCCAGCAATAGCACTGCTAGGAATTTACCAAAGGGATACAGAAATGCTGAGGCATAGGAGCACATGTACCCCAATGTTCATAGCAGCACTCTCCACAATAGCTAAAACATGGAAAGAGCCTAAGTGTCCATCAACAGATGAATGGATCAAGAAGATGTGGTTTATCTATACCATGGAATACTACATGGCAATGAGAAACAATGAAATCTGGCCATGTGTAGCAACATGGATGGACCTTGAGGGTGTTATGCTGAGCGAAATAAGTCAGGCAGAGAAGGACAAATACCATATGTTTGCACGTATAGGAGGATTAGGAGGAACTTGACAGAGGACCAAGGGGGAGAAGAAGGGCGGAAATGGTGGGGGAAAGGGAGAGAGGCAAGCCATGAGAGACTCTTGAATGCTGACAAAAACTGAGGACTGATGGATGTGGGGGGGAGGGGGGGATGGGCATGGAGGAGGACACTTGTGGGGATGAGCACTGAGTGTTATGTAGAAACTAATTTGACAATAAACTATTTGTAAAAAAAAAAAAAAAAAAGAGAAAGGATCCTATACTCAGAGAAACTGGGAAACATTGGCATAAAGTCAAATGAGTTTCCTTCCTGCAGGACTCTGCAGAATTTTAGTGGTTGAGAGTGTACGGTGTTTCTCAAACCTTTGTTTACTGAACACATGTTCACATTTCCTTAAGACCCAATTTGGATAATGCTTACCTGGGTCAGCCAATCCTTTCTGCACTTTACCTGAGTTTCTTGCATGTTGCCTGAGTGCTAGGCACAGAGGATAGAATGATCAACAAAAGCAGACCTAGCCTTGGCCCTGCCCTTGTGATGCTAACAGTCTTGTCAGGAATAGTGGTACTAATCAAGTAAGAACACACTTGCTGTAAAATTGTAATGGGAGAAAGGGTGCACAGGAAAGAAATGTGATGACATTGGGGAATTTGCCCCTTTCTGTGGTGATCCAGAGGGCGAGAGGAAGGGTTTGGGGAACTGGGAAGGATAGAGAGGCATTAACCAGATGAAGAGGCATTAACCACAGCCATGGGTACTTCCTAGAAGTGAAGAGAAACCAGTGTCTTGAGGGATCTGAAAGTGAGGGTTCGTGGGGATCTGATGGAGGTGACAGGAGGCATGAAAGCCTCCTCCTTCTTCAGCCATGGCTTGGTGTAGTCCCTTCTTGACATGACTGGGAGCATATCCACACAAGGCAAGCTTCCCTTCTCCTGCCAGGGTTGCAGGAAGCCTGCACGGGCTGAGCTTGGGGAATAACGAACAAATGCCGGCTGCCTGAAGTAGTACTTAATTTCTTGCTGCTGTGTCTGGTCCTTGACCTGTGGCTGCAGTCGGCTCTCCATGCAGATGGATTATATCCCTGGGAAGGATGCTGCTACCTGCTGGGGCTGCCAGTGGGAGGCTCAGTTCCCCGTAAGGTTCTCCTTGCTCCTGTTTGCTCTGAAATCAAGAATTTGTTGATTGTGCCTCCCTGGTGGCTAACACTCTTTTGAATTTCATGTTACTTGGAGTGCACACCCAGCCAGAACAGCATCAATGGCTACCGCGTGTTCACGATTCACTGAGTAAACATTTCTTGAGTGTTATGCTGTACACAAAGGGAGAGGGGTGGACAAGGCACTCAGACCTCCGGCTCTCATCCGGCTGTCCTTCAGGTGGGGCAGTGGGTGGCTGAACAAGACCGACAAGCCTGGTAGGTGTGGGAGAGCCTGACCTCACCTAGAGAGCTTTTGAGCATTTTGGCAGAAATGCTGTCTGAGGTGTGGTTGAGATAGAGAGAGAGAGAGAGAGGGAGAATACACGGGCAGGGGGAGGCCAGGGACAAGAGAGGAGGGGGCGAATATGGCTCAGTCATGTGGCTGGAGCACGGGTGCAGGGCTGGCAAGGCCACTTTGTAAGATTTCCTCTTTCCCTTGGTCCCTGGAGAAGCTTCCCTAGAGTTTGTGGGACAGCCCTGAGCGGCCTTGGTCACAGTCAGCCAGTGCAATTGTATTTTTTTCTCTCGAGCACTCCAGACCCCAGGCACAATAAACCATGCCATGTATCTCAGCTATTGCCTATATGAGTGGGTGGCCACACTTCTGATGTTGAAGTTGAAGGAAGGAATCACTGCCAACTCTTGGAGTGCCCTTCCCTCCTAGAAGCCTCTGCCTGGATGCCCTGAGCCGATGAAATGATAGAATTGCCATGACAAGAGACAGCTTTTTTTCATTTAATGAGAGGGATGGGGGTAGTGGGAATACATTGGCTGCAGTGACCTTTTACGGTAGGAAGAGATATGCGGCATGGAAACAATTATTTCAAGTGCCCGTGGGTACCAGCTTCCTGTTGATAACATGTGGTGCTAATTACCTCGAAGAATTCAAGACAGATGTTGGTGCCTGGAATTAATTGGCCAGCAGAGGGGCTGAGCCTGGCTCAGGACCAGGAGCCAATGTGGGGCAGTTCCACCTTCTCACCTCCTCTCTCCTGCCTGCAGGTGTTGTTCCTTTCCTCCTCCAGGTGCTATGCTTTTCCTGCACTCTCTTAACCTTTTCAAATGAACCCCAAGTGTGATTGGCTGGCCAGTCACCCCTCTGTGTGTATAGCCTTCTAGAGCTGCAGGGGAAGAAGAGGATGCCAGTTAATCAAAACACTTTGTGTGGAAAAGGTCAGCATTGTGGGGCTCCCCCTATATATTTTCCCAGAATGGAAGGTATTAACATGCTGCCTATGCACTCCTTCCAGTACTGCCCAACTTGAACTGTGTGGTCAGGAAATTGCATCAATGCTGTGGATCCCTGATGGCCATGCTTTTATTTTAACAGAGTAATGGTGCCAAGTCCGATCACAGTTTTCCTTCTTCCTATTGGACCGATTGCTTACCTGGAAGGTAGGCAATATCCTGGGGCATGCTCAGTGCTTTCCCTGCTGTGAGCACCGTCTCTGTGCTCTACGATTTGCCTTTTATTGAAACTCATCACAAGTGTAAATATTTATGACAGTGTTAATTAACCTTCATCTGGGGTCGCGTGTGCCAGGCCCTGGGCCAAGCATTCCACATGCATCATTTCATTTAATCCTCTTAACAATCCAATGAGGTTTATTATGCCCCTTTCTCAGAAAGGGAAGTTGATGCCTAGAAAGGTAAACCAACACAGCCAGGCCACCCAGCTAGCTTGAGAGACGCCAGGACTTGAACTTAAGGTGTGTAACTCCAGAGATACCTTTGTTTCAGTCCCCCCTTTCCACTGGAGCCTGAGTTCCACAAAGATGGAGACCGCACCTGTCTTGTTCGCCTGCACTGATCAGTTGCTAATGGAAGCTAAGCACTCCAGAGGACACTCAGTAAGCATTTGTTAAGCGAATAAATGAGCTTAACCCCCAAGTGTTGCTTTGAAGTGAGAGCAGGAAAGGCAGGTCTGAGGCAGAGGGCCAGGGCTGAATGCATTTGTGTGTGTTTTGTAGACATAGTCTCCAGGGTTGATGTGTAGCAGGGTTTACCACTCCAAGAAGGTGAAATGAAAGCTGCTTACCTTACTCAAGGGAAGGTCACTTTTGCAGAATGGAGAAATTGTTGCTATTCAAGGTAGAAAATGGTATGGGTCATTTGGTATTGTTTATTAGTTTCCAAAATGTTCCAACTTTAAAAACTGTAGTCCATATAGGTAGCTAACTGAAATAGAAGAAACCTCTAGACAGAGCCATTTCACCTTTCTGGAATCCTTAGAGAATCTTGCACTCCATGTGAGTGGAGTGTGTGCCCATGTGTGTCTGTCTGTCTGTGCATGGGAGTAACTTCATTACTGAACTCAGCATGTTGAATTTTCTGCAGGGAGTGCCTCTCATTTTCACCAAATAAAGCTGTTTCCTTTTGAAAAAGTTAAATTGTACAAACAAAACAGGGAAGCCTGAAGGCTAAAGTAAAATCACTTGAAAACGTACCACCCAGAGCTAACTGGTAGATAATTTGGTGAATATCCTTTCAACATTTTGTGTGGGTGTAAAATATAATTTTACAGAGAGTAAAATACCATAAATACTATTTTGCAATCTGCTCTTTCCCCTCCATTTACTATATACTGTGCCGATCTTCCCCTGTCAGTGAATATGGTGCTACATTATTCTTTTTAATGGCTATATAGCACTCTATTGTATGGCTGTTTCATGATTAATTTAACCTGTCCTTTATGATGTGCATTTATCCACATTCATATGGCACTATAATTATCCATTTAATCATCTGTCTCTCCCTGTAGACTGTGAGAGCACTGAAAGCAGGGATATTTCCGAATCCACAGGCATCCAATAGGTGTCCAATAAATTTTGGATGGATGGATGAATGAGTGTAGAGAGGAAGAGGTTGTGTTTTGTCATTTCTGTGGCTTGTTTCTGCCTCAACCCATGTTCTGAATGACAGCCTATTAACCTAGGGCTGGTGAGGGCATTTTAGTGATTATAGAGCTTTACGTTGACTGTTCTTTTGGTGTCACGACTTTAAATCCTGGTGCCGCAAAGAAGTATTTCTGACACCAATCAGATTAAATTCTGCTCTTTTTGAAGGAAAGTCCTTGGTTTCTTACCCTATGGGTTACTTTCCATGTAGTTACAGCCTCTTTTCTGCTCCTCTCTTCCAAGGCCATATTGGCTGCCCAGGGAAGAGATCTCTTAACGCATTTAGGGAAACAGCGATTGGCTTTCCAAGGGGAGCTGGATGGCAGTGTTAGGCATAATGCTTGTTCCCCACCCGTCTTACCTTTCCTTACGGTTAGGAGCTGGATGCCTTAGCCCCATGCCAGGGGGATAAATTGTGCTGAAAAATAAAGATGAAAAAAGAACCCCAACAACCTTCAAGGCCATAAACTAAAAAAAAAAAAAAAAAAAGAATAAGAAGAAGTTGTTAAAATTCTACATGCCTACATCTACAGAGAGTGAAAGATGCTGTTAAGATGGGGTTTTTAACCTGGGGAGCACAAATAGGAGACATAAATAAGGATTCCTTTGCTGTGTCTGCTAATCCTTTGAAATAGTATGCAGGACTGTGCATTGTATATGCATACATACATACATATATATATAATATGTATGCATATATCATATTTGCATTATAAGTTTTAAGCATGTGTATTTTTCTGGGCAAGGGGTTTATGCTCTTGTCAGATTATCACAGGGTTTTGAGATTTCTATTTAGAAGAAAAGTAATTTAAGTTCATAAACCTCATTTTTCTTCTCTGTAAAATGGAGCAATAACTCCTACCTCAGAGTTGTGTAAATGTTGGTAAAAATAAGGTATTTAAAGTACCTGGCTCAGTTGTACAGTAAATGGTCACTATTATATTGATGTTCCCAGGATAATAGAGCATGACCGGTCTCTGATCATGGGTGACTGTCCATCCCAGCATTGCAGCATGCATATGGAATGGGCTGTGATGAGACGTGTGCCTTAGTGGCCTTGCTATTATGAAGTGGTGGTCCCACAGACTGAAGAGAGGGGGAGGAGGGCTTGAAGACCTCTGAGGGGCTGTCTCATTGTCTGGGCTGAGGCAGGCAGTGCTGGGGCTAGAAGATAGAAGTAAACAGGAAAGACTCATTAGGGCGTGGTGACTGGGACTGGAGTTGAGACACAGATATCAGGAGGACTCTGAGGGGCTGGTTCTCTCTAATGAGAATGAAAATTTTGCTGGAGGGTGGATCCCTTCCCCAGATGCTGGTCCCCCTCCCTCCCCCACCCGCCCCCACCCCGCCCAATTTGGGGCCTCGATTTTGTTTCCTTATCCTACGTCTTTCCCGGACCCGTGCCCTGTGGAGAGACTCTCTTCTTCTTTTGCCCCCTGTCTGGGCCACATCTGGCAAGAGACTTCCCGGAAGTTGAGACATCATCTTTAGGTACAAAAGAGTCAGATTTCAGGAAGATCCATGCAAGTATTTGTTTGGCATTTAAAGGAATTTCAAGTTTTTAAAAGAAAGGGCTACCTCAAGAAACAAGCCAGAATACACAAGGTAGAGAGTCCCAAATATCACTACGAATAGGAAAATAAAATAACCAAGGTCCCAACAAGAGAGACCAAGAGATACCATTCAAAAAACACTCTCTGAAAAGATAGGACCTAGACAGTCAAAGAGTCTTCTTGGATAAAGCAACGCTCATAGGTGAAAAGAGCATAACAGGTCATTAAAACTAACAAGAGCCAGAGAGCTAACTAAAATGACAAAACAAAAGAATTCAACTCCAAAGAAACTCCAAGAAGAAATGACAGCTAATGAACTGCTCAAAACAGATATCAGCAGCATAACTGAACAAGATTTTAGAATAATAATGGTAAAATTAATAGCTGGGTTTGAAAAAAGCATAGGGGACATCAAAGAAACTATGGCTACAGACAGAATGGAAAATAAAAATAGGCATGAAGAATTAAAAAATGCGATAAATGAGATCCATAATAAATTAGAGGCCTCCAATGCACGGATTGAAGAGGCAGAAAGGAGAATAAGTGATTTAGAAGACACCATTATAGAAAAACAAGAAGCTGACAAAAAAAGAGACAAACTGATCCAGGAACAGGAAAGAAGAATTCGAGAGCTCAGCGATACGGTCAAACGCAACAATATCCGTATCATAGGAATCCCAGAAGAGGAAGAGAGAGGGAAAGGTGCTGAAGGAGTCCTGGAACAAATTATAGCAGAGAACTTCCCCGACCTGGGGAAGGAAGTAAATGTGGAAGTACAAGAGGCTCAGAGGACTCCCCTCAGACGTAACCTGAATCGATCTTCTGCACGACATATCATAGTGAAAATGGCCAAATACAAGGACAAAGAGAGAATTTTGAAAGCAGCTAGGGAGAAAAGGGCCCTAACATACAAAGGGAAACCTATCAGAGTGGTGACAGACCTATCTACTGAAACTTGGCAGGCTAGAAAGGAATGGCAGGAAATCTTCAATGTGATGAACAGTAAAAATATGCAGCCAAGAATCCTCTATCCAGCAAGCCTGTCATTCAAAATAGAAGGAGAGATAAAAACCTTTCCAAATAAACAGAAATTGAAAGAATTTGTCACCACGAAGCCAGCCCTACAAGAAATCCTGAGGGGGATGCTCTGAAGGAAAGGTTGCAAGGAACAAAGATACCAGAGACACCACCACAAACATGAACCCTACAAAAGATACAAAGACTCTAAACCCACATATTTCAATAATAACACTGAATGTAAATGGGCTGAATGCTCCAATCAAAAGACATAGGGTAGCAGAATGGATTAAAAAACAAAATCCATCAATATGCTGTCTACAAGAAACTCATTTTAGACGGGAAGATACCTTCAGATTAAAAGTAAGGGGATGGAGAAATATATATCATGCTACAGGAAATCAAAAGAAAGCCGGAGTAGCGATACTTATATCAGACAAACTGGACTTTAAATTAAAGACAATCACAAGAGATGAAGAAGGGCACTACATAATAATTACAGGGTCCATCCATCAGGAAGAACTAACAATCATAAATGTCTACGCACCGAATATGGGAGCACCTAAATATCTAAAACAATTAATCACAAACAGAAACAAGCTTATAGATAAGAATGTGCTAATAGCAGGGGACTTTAATACTCCGCTTACAGCAATGGATAGGTCAACCAGACAGAAAATCACTAAAGAAATAATGGACTTGAAAGACACATTGGACCAGATGGATCTGACGGATATATTTAGAACTTTACATCCTGAGGCCAGGGAATTTACTTTCTTCTCAAGTGCGCATGGCACATTCTCCAAGATAGATCACATACTGGGACATAAAGCAGCCCTCAATAAATATAAAAGAATAGAGATCATACCATGCACACTGTCAGATCACAATGCTTTGAAACTTGAAATCAATTACAGGAAGAAGTCTGGAAAACCGCCAAAAACATGGAGGTTAAAGAACACCCTTCTAAAGAATGAATGGGCCAATCAGGCAATTAGAGAGGAAATTAAAAAATATATGGAAACAAATGAAAATGAAAACACAACAATTCAAAATCTATGGGATGCGGCCAAGGCAGTCCTAAGAGGAAAGTACATTGCTCTCCAGGCCTATTTCAAGAGATTAGAAAAAGCACAAGTCCAAAATCTAACAGCTCACCTAAAGGAGCTAGAGGCAGAGCAACAAGAACGCCCTAAACCCAGTAGAAGAAGAGAAATAGTAAAAATTAGAGCAGAAATAAACAACATAGAGACCAAAGAAACAATTGAACAGATCAATGAAACCAAGAGTTGGTTTTTTGAAAAAGTAAACAAAATTGACAAACCTCTAGCCAGGCTTATCAAAAAGAAAAGAGAGAGCACCCAAATAGACAAAATTATGAATGAAAATGGACTTATTACAACCAACCCCTCAGAAATACAAGCAATTATCAGGGAATACTATGAAAAATTATATGCCAACAAATTGGACAACTTAGAAGAAATGGACAAATTCCTAAACACACACTCACTACCAAAATTCACACGGGAAGAAATAGAAAACCTGAACAGACCCATAACGAGTGAAGAAATCGAATCAGTGATCAAAAATCTCCCAACAAATAAGAGCCCTGGACCTGATGGTTTCCCTGGGGAATTCTACCAGACATTTAAAACAGAATTAATCCCAATTCTTCTCAAGCTATTCCAAAAAATAGAAGTCGAAGGAAAACTCCCGGACTCATTTTATGAAGCCAGCATCACTCTGATTCCCAAGCCAGACAGAGATCCAACAAAAAAAGAGAACTATAGGCCAATATCCTTGATGAATACGGATGCAAAAATTCTCAACAAGATCCTTGCAAATCGAATCCAGCAGCATATCAAAAGAATCATCCACCAAGATCAAGTGGGATTCATTCCTGGGTTACAGGGCTGGTTCAACATTCGCAAATCAATCAATGTGATCCATCATATCAATAAAAGAAAAGATAAAAACCATATGATCCTGTCAATAGATGCAGAAAAAGCATTTGACAAAATACAGCATCCCTTCTTAATAAAGACTCTCGAGAAAGTTGGGATAGAAGGAACCTACTTAAACATCATCAAAGCCATCTATGAGAAGCCTTCAGCTAACATCATCCTCAACGGGGAAAAACTGAGAGCTTTCCCCCTGAGATCAGGAACACGACAGGGATGTCCACTCTCACCACTGTTGTTTAACATAGTGCTGGAAGTCCTAGCATCAGCCATCAGACAACAAAAGGAAATCAAAGGCATCAGAATTGGCAAAGAGGAAGTCAAACTTTCACTCTTCGCAGATGACATGATACTCTACATAGAAAACCCGACAGACTCCACCAGAAGCCTACTAGAACTGATCCAAGAATTCAGCCAAGTTGCAGGGTACAAAATCAACGTACAGAAATCGGTTGCATTTTTATACACCAACAATGAAGCAACAGAAAGAGAAATCAAGAAACTGATCCCATTCACAATTGCACAAAAAACCATAAAATACCTCGGAATAAACCTAACCAAGGATACAAGAGATCTGTATGATGAAAACTATAGAAAACTTATGAAGGAAATTGAAGAAGACACAAAGAAATGGAAAAACATTCCATGCTCATGGATAGGAAGAATAAATATAGTTAAGATGTCATTACTACCTAAAGCACTCTACACATTCAATGCAATTCCAATCAAAATTGCACCAGCATACTTCTCAAAACTAGAACAAACTATCCAAAAATTTGTATGGAACCACAAAAGACCCCGAATAGCCAAAGTAATACTGAAAAATAAAACCAAAACGGGAGGTATCACCATCCCAGACTTCAGCCTCTACTACAAAGCTGTCATCCTCAAGACAGTATGGTATTGGCACAAAAACAGACACATAGACCAATGGAACAGAATTGAGAACTCAGAAGTGGACCCAAAAGTATACAGCCAACTGATCTTTGACAAAGCAGGAAAGAATATCCAATGGAAAAAAGACAGCCTTTTTAACAGATGGTGTTGGGAGAACTGGACAGCAACATGCAGAAGAATGAAACTAGATCATTTTCTCACACCATGCACAAAAATAAACTCAAAATGGATAAAGGACCTGAACGTGAGACAGGAAACTATCAACACCCTAGAGGAGAAAGCAGGAAACAACCTCCTTGACCTCCACCGCAGCAACTTCTTACTTGACACATCCCCAAAAGCAAGGGAATCAAGAGCAAAAATAAATAATTGGGACCTCATCAAGATTAAAAGCTTCTGCACAGCCAAGGAAACAACCCAGAAAATTAATAGGCAAGCAAAGGAATGGGAAAAGATAGTTGCAAATGACATATCAGATAAAGGGTTACTATCCAGAATCTATAAGGAACTCACCAAGCTACACGCCCGAAAACAAACAACCCAGTGAAGAAATGGGCAGAAGACATGAACAGACACTTCTCCAAAGAGGACATCCAGATGGCCAACAGACACATGAAACGATGCTCAGCATCCCTCCTCATCAGGGAAATACAAATCAAAACCACACTGAGATACCATGTCACGCCAGTCAGAGTGGCTAAAATGAGCAAATCAGAAGACTCTAGATGCTGGTGAGGATGTGGAGAAATGGGAACCCTCCTACCCTGTTGGTGGGAATGTAAACAGGTGCAGCCCCTCTGGAAAACAGTGTGGAGGTTCCTCAGGAAACTAACACTAGAACTCCCCTAGGACCCAGCAATAGCACTGCTAGGAATTTACCCAAGGGATACTGAATTGCTGATGCATAGGGGCACATGTACCCCAATGTTCATAGCAGCACTCTCCACAATAGCTAAAACATGGAAAGAGCCTAAGTGTCCATCAACAGATGAATGGATCAAGATGTGGTTTATCTATACTATGGAATACTACATGGCAATGGGAAACAATGAAATCTGACCATGTGTAGCAACGTGGATGGTCCTTGAGGGTGTTATGCTGAGCGAAATAAGTCAGGCAGAGAAGGACAAATATCACATGTTTGCACGTATAGGAGGATTAGGAGGAACTTATCGGAGGACCATGGGGGAGAAGAAGGGGGGAAATGGTGGGGGAAAGGGAGAGAGGCAAACCAGGAGAGACTCTTAAATGCTGAGAAACAAACTGAGGACTGATGGATGTGGGGAGAAGGGGGTAGATGGGCATGGAGTAGGGCACTTGTTGGGATGAGCACTGGGTGTTATATGGAAACCAATTTGACAATAAACTATTTGTAAAAGAAAAAAAAAAAAGAAAAAGAAAACTTTGCTATCAATCTGTGCAGTGTCCTGGGGATGGTAGCTTGCCAAGAACCGTCCCTCTGTATGTTTCAGTCCCACGAGGCCCAGCAACACAGGCTCCCTGGCCACAGAACCAGCCATTCACAGGGCATCCCCTCTGTGGACTGCATGTGCCTTCTGGTTTCAGCAGGGCCATATGGGAACCTGTGGCTGGGGTGGGCTGCTGGCTGCTCAGCGGAGCTACAGGGACATGTGTGTGTAGGGCAAGCCTGCCTTTTTTAGGGGGATTGTGGAAGAGCATGGAGGAGGGGCAAGCCTACCAACACTAAGGTAGAGGGAGTGCAAAAATGGTGCCCAACAGCATCTCTGACACATGCTTAAAGATTTGCAAATAAATAATCTTTCTCATGTGGTGTAGGCACCTTTCAAGCTGCTGCTTTTATGCAGGGTTCTGGGGTGCATAAGTCTGTGTGCATGCCCTTTAGGAGTGGTCTTTATGGGGCATATGGGTGGCTTAGACAGTTAAGCTTCTGACTTTGGTTCAGGTCATGGTCTCATGGTTTGTGAGTTCAAGCCCTACATCAGGCTCTGTGCTGACAACTCAGAGCCTGGAGCCTGCTTTGGATTCTTTCTCTCCTTCGCTCTTTGCCTCTCCACCACTGATGGCATCTCTCTCTCTCTCAAAAAATGAATAAACATTAAAAACAAAAAAAGAGTGGTCTTTCAGGGGTACCTCAGTTGGTTAAATGACTGGCTCTTGATTTCCTCTCAGCTCATGATCTCATGGTTCGTGGGTTCGAGCCCCATCTCAGGCTCTGTGCTGATAGCTCAGAGCCTGGAGCCTGCTTTGGATTCTTTCTCTCCTTCGCTCTTTGCCTCTCCACCACTGATGGCATCTCTCTCTCTCTCAAAAAATGAATAAACATTAAAAACAAAAAAAGAGTGGTCTTTCAGGGGTACCTCAGTTGGTTAAATGACTGGCTCTTGATTTCCTCTCAGCTCATGATCTCATGGTTCGTGGGTTCGAGCCCCATCTCAGGCTCTGTGCTGATAGCTCAGAGCCTGGAGCCTGCTTCAGATTCTAGTCTCTTCTCTCTGCCCTTCCCCCATGCATAGTGTGTATATGTGTGTGTAAAAAAAATGAACAAATTTTAAAAAGAAGAGTGGGTGCCTTTCATGGGTGCCTGTGTGGGTCACTTGGTTAAGTGACTAGTTCTTCGTTTCAGCTTAGGTCATGATCTTGTGGTTTGTGAGTTCGAGCCCTGCATTTGGCACTGTGCTGACAGTGGCCCCTCCGCCCCTCTTACCTAAAAATAAATAAATAAAAACTAAAAAAAAAAAAAAAAAAGATTGCACTTTCAGTTCTACACAGTCTTTTAGGGCTCCTGGTTTTAAGTCCTATTGGTTTCCAGAGCCAGAAGTTTTGAGGCTCATCTCTCTAGTTTAAGTCCCAAGGGCTGGGGTGCCTGATGTGGGGTATGACGTTCTCATTTCTCAAGCAGAAACACCATGTTTGTGTGCTACCTCCTAATTCTGGGTTGCTGCTCCGGGGCTGGAGTTTTTGGAAAGATGACATATCTGCCTCTCTATCCATCCTGATGCTGTTGTGAAGCTCTTTAGCTAGTTTCCAGGTCTTTTTCAGAAGGAATTGTTCCATATGTAGCTACTGATTTGGAGTGTCTGTGGGAGGAGGTGAGTTCAGGATCATCCCACACTGCCATCTTGAACAACTCTGTAATTTTTATAGGACATTTTGACACACAGGAAGTTTTAAAAGTTCTATGGTGAAATCAATTGGATGTTCCCTTTATGTTTTCCCACCTTCCCAGTTTGCAACTTTTAATTCCAAAACAAATGGTAATCAAGCTTCTTCTTCTTTCTTTTTTAATGTTTATGTATTTATTTTGAGAGAGAGGCTGAGAGCCTGGCTGGAAAAAGGACAGAGAGAGACACACATAGAGTCTGAAGCAGGCTCCAGCACTGAGTCTGATGTGGGGCTCAAACCTATGAACTATGAGATCATGAACTGAACCAAAGTCAGACGCTTAATCAACTATGCCACCCAGGTGTCCCAGTAATCAAGCTTCTTTTTTTTATATAGTTTATTTTTGAGACAGAGAGAGACAGAGCACGAGTGGGGGAGGGGAAGAGAGAGAGGGAGACGCTGAAACAGGCTTCAGGCTCTGAGCTGTCAGCATAGAACACAATGCAGGGCTTGAACCCACGAACTGCGAGATCATGACCTGAGCCAAAGTCAGACACCTAACCAACTGAGGCACCCAGGTGCCCCCCAGTAATCAAGCTTCTTAAGATTTTTTATTAAACATGAGTCGATGAGCCTGTAGGGTAGGTCAGTGAGATTTTCTACACAGCAATGTGTGTGAATTTGGTGACAAGTGTTCTAGCCCTTTGAGATCATTATTTTCTAAGCTTATTGTGTTGAAGAATTATCTTTAAGGTAAAAATCACTGTGGACCTCCACACGATAATGATTACAGTTTTCAGGTCTGTTGATGAAGAACATATAATGACCAAAAACTACAAATTCAGTTCCCTTAAATTTTTTTTTAGCATTTATTCATTTTTGAAAGAAAGAGACAGAGCATGGGTGGGGGAGGGGCAGAGAGAAAGACAGAATCCCAAGCAGCCTCCAGGCTCTGAACTATTAGCACAGAGCCAGATGTGGGGCTCGAACTCACAGACCATGAGATTACGACCTGAGCTGAAGTCAGACCCTTAACCGGCTAAAGCACCCAGGGACCCCAGATTCAGTTCCTTTTCAATATGAGTTGTGTTGTATTAATTACTGAAGCACATACATGCATTAGAGAAACAGCACACCTATGTGTGAAGCTTGTATTCTGTCTACAAAGTTTGGTGTGTGTGTGTCTCCTTGAATCCATATAATAATTTCAAGGTCTTCCAGATTTGGGAATCCCCAGTGGGATCCACATATTAGTTGGTCTTTTGCCTGTGTGGAAGACGTGGGCTTGGGGCTACTGGGAAGCCTGAATTTGGGATAAGTGGAAATAGTTTTAGGTTTTTAAAATATTTTGTCTTTAACTCATCTTTCTTGAATATGAACAAGTATCTTATTCAAGTGAGAGTGGGTGAAAAAGACATTAATGGCATTCTTGCAGCCATTCTCTTTTCAGATGGAAGTGTCTTTGTCCAGAAATATCAGCACATGGCTTTTCCTGGTCTCTCTGTCATTTTCTCTCAGGGAACTCAGAGCGTGCCTGCTTAAATGAGATAACATATGTGAAGCACCCAGCACAGGACCTGCCCTCCAGTTCATGTGCATCGAATCTTTGTTCTTCAACTCCTCTGATAGCAGGTTCCAAGCTCACTTGCAAATGTAGCATTGATCCCACAGCAAATATGTTTTGGCTTAGCGATGAGTCCACTCAAAAGAAGGGAGAGAATTATTTAAATTATTGAAACGCCGTAATCCATAAGCTCACATAAATATTGTTTTGAACTAATAGTTTTATGCTCTTTGGCTTCTATTTTCCATCTTATTGGTGGTTAATGTCACTTGCTGTCACATACTTAAAATAATTCCAGCTTTTGAAATTTTCTTTTGTGTTAAACTTGCAATGGAGTATTGGATTCCTTGGTTCATTTTTAAAAAAGCCTTTTATCAAAATGTTAAGCTTGGTTAATTTGCATAAAATATTTCCTCCGCAATTTACTCTCTATTACTTTTGAAACGCAAATTGCCTCTGCTGCAGTGTGGGGCTGTTGTAACTGCACCGAGCCATCAGGGGTTTCCATTCCAGGGATGAACAAGTCTCAGGTTTGAAGCTCAAGGAAATAAATTTGAATCTTGCCTCCTCTCACTCCCTTGGGTAATATGAGCTCATCCGAAGAAGAAAAGGAAGCAAAGGGAGCAGGAGTTGTGAAGACAGGGTTCAAAGGCCTGGGTTAGGAGTGTACAGGTGTAGGTTGGAAAATGGCAGGTAGCTGTGTGCTCACGTGTGCTCAGGCAGTGGCGGAGGGAAGAAGAAAAGCCTTGGGACATCTCCAGAAAGCGACTCATGGAAAGCAAATTTAGTGTGCATACACAGCTAGGTTCTTCTGCCTAAAACACAGTTCCCATCCTACCATTCCCTCACCCCTGCCAGCCAACATTTACTGCCTTCCCACCAGGCCAGAATCAATTTGACATTCCAATGGGAAGCTATTGAAGTACTTAAGGAAATAAACAAACTTCAGTGCACTAAGCAGGCTTTTGGGAAACCAGAGGCCAAGAGACTTTCCTGGCAACAAGGACCCATGATGGTTCTGACTTTGCCCAGACTCACTCACCTCCAGCCCAGATGTTGACATCTCCCATGCAGGGCAGTAGAGTGGAGCCTTTTTGCCTTTAGTAACAACCTCCCTTTAAGGTAAAGCTGCACAGTCTTCACAAACAGCAGATGGGTGGGCCAGGCTGATAAGAGGCAGCTGCTAGCTCCTCACACTCCCTTTTCTTAGAAAGAGGAAGACTCACAGAAAAGAGGGAGGGCTTTCTTGTTTGGGAGGGGTCTTCCCTTTGCACATAAGAATCTCCTTCCATGACTCACCGTAGTCTTTCCTCTGAAAGCTCAGAAGGAGCTAATGTTAGTAGGAGCAAATGAATATATTTCCAAATGAAAGGTGGGATTCGTGTGCAAGGAGATGGGGTTATATTTAGACCCGTGTAATTAAAGATCCATTTATGTCTGAGCATCCTTAAACAGACAAATATAAAACTCATGAATACCAAATTCTATTTGGGTAACTGACTGGAAGCATACACACTCATACATCCGAGCCCTGCCTGTGTCTATCCAAGTAGAAGATTTGTAGAATCATAGATTCTATATTCTATGATTTAGAGACTCTCTAGATGAAACTCTACATGATGCTAGATTGGTACTGACAAGAGAGAGACCAACCTTTCTTCTGAATTGCTTTTCCCTTGGGACCCAAGTAGATGTGATATTTGAAACTTAAGAAAAAAAAGGTCATTGATTTGTATTTGTGATGTGATAAAAATATATTTGTGGGGACGCCTGGGTAGCTCAGTTGGTTAAGTGTTTCACTTTGGCTCAGGTCATGATCTCCTGGTTCGTGAGTTTGAGCCCCACGTCAGGCTCTGTGCTGACAGCTCAGAGCCTGGAGTCTGCTTCAGATATGTGTCTCTCCCTCTCTCTCTGCCCCTCACTACTCATGCTTTGTGTCTCTCTTTCAAAAATGAATAAACACTTAAAAAATTAAAGTAAATATATTTGATCTTTGTCCCTAGTTCTGACACAGAGCTCTGAAAACCTTTGGAATTTCCTGAGTGACAGAGTGTCTTTTGTTACCCATAATGAGTTCCTTTCAACCGGATGTGTGTTTGTGCTAGTGAGATGACTACTGGGGCCCTAGAAACTTCAGAGTGAGGGCTGGTAGCCAAGGGAACCAACCATGTTGCTAGAAGGTTGGAACTTTGATCCCACACCATGATCCTTGGGTAGAGAAGAGGGGCTGGAGGTTCAGTTCAATCACTAATGGCCAGTGATTTAATCAATTGTGCGTACTTAATGAAATCTCCATAAAAACTCCTGAACAACAGGATTCAGGGAGCTTCTCATCTGGTGGCTGCATCAGAGTGCTCGGAGGGTGGTACACCCAGAAAAGGCATGGAAGCTCTGTGCCCTTCCCTCCATAGCTTGCCTCATGCATCTCTTCCATTTGGCTGTTACTGAGTGGTGTACTTCATAATACACTGGTAATAATAAGTATAGAGCTTTCCTGATTACTGTGAGTTATTCCAGTGAATTATTAAGCCTGAGGAGAAGGTTGTGGGGCCCCCACTTTATAGCTGGTTGGTTGGAAGTACATGTGTTCTGGGGCTTGTGACTGGTATCTGAAGTGAGGTAAGAGTTGTAGGACTGAGTCCTTTAACCGGCAAGATCTGATGCTAACTCCAGGTAGTGAGTGTCAGAATTGAATTGAATTATAGGACACCCAATTGGTGTCTGGAAAGTTGGAGAACAGGTTAGTATGAGAAAAACCCTCGACCAATTTGGTTTCAGGAGCACAGTGAGTAAAAACAACTTGGCACCCATTGAAAAACAGTTTGTTTTTTACTTAAAAATACTTCAAAAAGAAGGAAAAAACCCCCATCAAATTCCCAATCAAAAGCTCCACTAGCTTAGAAACTGGAAAAAGTTTCTTGTTTTCAATGAAAACAGTGAGAGAAAAGCTACCAATAGCTGACTTTCTCCATCCAATATCACATCAGAGATAATCATGTGAAATAACTGCAGTCATGTTGTTTCACAAAAAAGGCAGAAGAACATCTTTGCATTTCAAATGTGCTGGAGTTGAACTGCTGTGTCCTTTGCTATAGCATCCAGGAGAGGCCCTTCTCCCGTTCTCCCTCCCTTTCTGAATGCTGGTTACACGGGACATATTGAACACAATTCTCTCCTCTCCTGTCTGGCATTCATACCCTCTGTGATGCAGCATCTGAAGCAAAGAGAAAGCATTTGGGGAATCATGATTGTGGCTGTCATTCTGAATCACAGAGGGGGACTGCACAGGAGAGTAGACATGCCACCTTGGGGGCAAGTGGCCAAGTTATTCTAGAGATTTCTTCTCAAGGATTTAGATGAAGACAGAGAGGGTTTGCTTATCAGCTAGTAGATGACAGAGATGAGAAGAATGACAAACATGTTCAATGGTAGATTTAGAAATCAGAGAGATCTTGACTGGATGGAGCCAAAGTCTGAAATCTAATGAGGAAAAAGCTAAGTGAGTAAAGGTAAAGCTTAAAATACCAAGGGCACAGACACAGCAGAGGAAGAAAGGACTTGGTCCTTGTGAGTATAACCTGGGGTTTTGCCCACTGTGACTGCATTCTGAGTCAACGGTGGGATGTGGGATGTAGGGAAGCAAATGGTACTTGGCATTGATCTTAGAGGCATGATGGCTGCAACGATAGAGGTGGTATGCTCTCTCTTTTGCAGCAGTGATTTAATCAGGTGACCCTGGTCACCCTGAGGTCAGCACCCCCACTGACAACTTCACAGACAGATGGAGGGTGTGAGGAGGGCTCCAACAGAGGAACTGGAGGTCATACCAATGAGAAGGGAAGAAATCATACTTTTTTGATCTATTTCCTGGATCAGGGTTATTGTCTTTATCTGAAAGAATTTGTGGACCTGACCTGTGAAAGAGACACTTGACTTGTTCTGGGAGGTCTAACGCAGGGGTTGACAAACTGAAGTCTGCTTCCTGCTTTTAGAAATAAAATTTTATTGGAAGCAGCCATATCCATTCCTATATGTATTGCCTATGGTTCCCTTTGTGCTCTAATGGCAGGGTTAAATCATTCCCAAAGAGACTGTGTGTCCCACGAAGCCTATTTACTATCTGGTCCTTTCAAAAACAAAAGTATGCTGACCTGTCTATGAGAATAAGGTCTAGTTTGGAGTATTTGATGGTGAACATTTTAAGAAGGCCCATTTTCACACAATGAAAGGAAGAAAACTTAAATTTAAGCTATTAATGGAAGGTAAGAATTGAGTTACCTTCTTAGTGGGATTGATTTAGAGGTGATTAAGCATTAGTGGGTGTTTAGACTTAAGTGGCTCTTGACCCCTTTCCAGTTTTGGAAGTGTCTGATTTACTGCCTTGTGACATTACTTAAATTACTTCTGGGTTTATTTTCTGACATATTTGAGATATATCTCCTCTCCACCCTTCCCTACACCACTCACTCTTCCTTGTGCATAGGACCCACATCTCACTTTGCTCCCTGGCTCCTGTTATGGCTAAGGTAAATCTGCCCTACACTCTTGCCAAGTATATTTATAATGGGAGTTCCAAAGGATTTCCTCTTTGGAGAACTTCACCTATACGGATGTCCAAAGGCAAGCATTTTAAGGGCAGTATTATAACAAAAATCTAGGCATGTAGCATGGATTAGAAATAATAAAGGCCTTGAAGTCAGACAATCTTGGGTTTGAGTGTCAGTTCTATTATAGTCATAGAAAAGTTTCCTCCTTCCTTTCCTTTCCTTCCTTCCTTCTCCCTCTTCCCTTTTCCTCCCCACTCCTTCTCCTTCTTCTTCTCTTTCTTCTTCTCTCTCCTTTCCTTTCACTCAGTGTGTACTGACTACCTGCTTTGGGCCAGGAACTACTTAAGGCACTGTCAATATATGATTGAACAAAGGAGTAAAAATTTTTGCCACTATGGTACTTAGAGTTTTTCAGAAGAGAGATAATAAACAGTAAGTGGGAAATATTAAAGAATGTTAGAAGGTGATAAGTGGTCTGAAAGAATAAAAAGCAGAGCAGGTAAGGGTATTTGGGAGCTGGGGCTTGAAGTCTTGGTCAGGACAGGCCCCATTGAGAAAGTGAAATTTAATCAAAGACTAGAAGAAGGTGAAGGAATAGCCATCTAGGCCCCCAGAGAAGTCAAGGTCCTTTGGTGGGAGGGTCCCTGATGTTTTCAGGGAAGAGCGAGGAGGCCATTGTGGCTGGAATGGAGGGGCAGGATGGACACCAGTCGGGAAGATATCAAAGAAGTAATGGGGTGGAAAAGAATGTGGGGATCGGATAATCTAGGGCCTTTGGAGAGATTTTGGCTTTATTTGGAGGGACGTGGGAAGCCATTGCAGGACACTTCCTCTTGAACAAAGGAGTGTCTGAAACTGTTTGATTTAAAAGGATCTTCTGGACATCGGTTGAGACTGGACTGTAGAGGCATGAATTACTTTCCCCTGGCTCCCCTAGCATCTTGCCACACACTGGGTGTCTTAAAACAAGAACACATTCTCTCACAGTTCTGGAGATTGGAAGTCTGAAATCAAGGTGTTAGAGCGGTTGCATTTCTTCCTGGATTCTAGGAGCATATCTGCTTTTGCCTCTTCCAACTCCTGGTGGCTCCAGGCATTCCTTGGCTTGTGGCTGCATAACTCCAAACTCTGTCTGTCATCACATGGCCTTCTTTCTCCCTTAGATCTCTCTCTCCCCTACTTTTATAAGGACCCCTACCATTGGGTTTAGGATCTACCTAGATAAATCCACGATGACCTCATCTAGAGATCCCTAACTCTTTTACATTTGCAAAGACACCTTTTCCTTTCTTTTTTAAAAAATATAATTTATTGTCAAATTGGCTTCCATACAACATCCAGTGCTCATCCCAACAAATGCCCCCCTCAATGCCCATCACCCACTTTCCCTTCTTCCCCACCACCATCAACCCTTGGTTTGTTCTCTGTTTTTAAGAGTCTCTTATGGTTTGCCTCCCTCCCTCTCTGTAACTTTTTTTCCCCTTCCCCTTCCCCATGGTCTTCTGTTAAGTTTCTCAAGATCCACATATGAGTGAAAACATATGATGTCTGTCTTTCTCTGACTGACTTATTTCACTTAGCATAAAACCCTCCAGTTCCATCCATGTCGCTGCAAATTGCAAGATTTAATTCTTTCTCATTGCCAAGTAGTATTCTATTGTATATATAAACCACATTTTCTTTATCCATTCATCAGTGGATGGACATTTAGGCTCGTTCCATAATTTGGCTATTGTTGAAAAGTGCTGCTATAAACATTAGGGTACACGTGCCCCTGTCCATCAGCACTCCTGTATCCCTTGGGTAAATTCCTAGCAGTGCTATTGCTGGGTCACAGGGTAGTTCTATTGTCAATTTTTTAAGGAAGCTCCACAGCGTTTTCCAGAGTGGCTGCACCAGTTTGCATTCCCACCAACAGTGCAAGAGGGTTCCCATTTCTCCACATTTTCTCCAGCATCTGTTGTTTCCTGAGTTGTTTATTTTAGCCATTCTGACCAATGTGTGGTGGTATCTCAGTGTGACTTTGATTTGTATTTCCCTGATGGTGAGTGATGTTGAGCATCGTTTCATGTGTCTGTTGGGCATCTGGATGCAAAGAGACCTTTTCCATGTAAGGTTACATTCACAGGTTCTGGGGATTAGGACGTACTTTTTGTCAAACCCACTGCAGGGAGACTGCTGAGGAGGCTAGTGCAGCCATTCCTGCAGGAGATGCTAATATCTTGGGCCAAAGTGGTATCAGGAGAAATGGTAAAAAAAAAAAAAAAAAGCTGAAAAGTTTTGATGACAGATGGGAAGTTGGTGTAGGACAGAGAGAGCAGTCAGGGTTTTCAAATTCACAAATTTAAAAGAATGGATTCCCTTCCACTGGGCTGGGAAAGGCTGGTGGTAGAACAGGTGCTTTTGTTTTGTTTTTGGTCCATTAGCTCTTTTAACTGGGGGTAGTGCTGGAGGGGCAGATCCAGAGGTGAGTTTTTGACATGTAAGTTTGAAGTGTGTTGGACATTCATATGGAGATATTAAGCACTTGTAAATATTAAGCATTTACAAGTTTGGAACTGAGAGGGAGACATCCAGACTGGGGATATGAATTTGGGAATTGTCTCAGTGTATGGATGGTATCTAAAACCAAGACATGAAGTTTCTTAACCTCAAAAGATAAGGATCCAACTATGTGGAAAATTGCGTGGAGTCCTATTTGTCAGTGGGGGATGATTTTATATAGTCCATGGGAGGAGACACTTAAGTCCTGTTACCCTGGACCATCACCTGGGGGCATGTTAGGAATGCAGTCTCTCAGGAGTTCCTGGGGGACTCAGTAGGTTAAGTGTTGGGCTCTTGATTTCAGCTCAGGTCATGATCTCAAGGTGGTAAGATAGAGATTCTCTCTCCCTCTCCCTCACCCTGACCATACTGAATTAGAACCTGCATCGTAAAAGATTCCAGGTGATTTGAATGAACACAATGTTCGAGAAGCACTGTCTCATCAGTGTAATAACGGACCTCACTTGAGGTGTTTCTGGCATGGGCTTAATTTAGACTTTCTGGGAACACTCACTTAGCATACCTACTGGAGTGAAACAAACAAACAAACAAAAATCAGGAAACAATGTTCTAAAGCAAGGAGCCAAACTTATGTTCTAGGGACGTTCATTGTTACATTTTGAAAAGGATCCCCCGCCCTCCCTGTCATGGTCCAGTAAGGTGCATCAGCTTCAAAGGAAAGCAGGTGTGTGTGGGGCAGGGCTGGCAGGTGAGAAGCAATCCTGTTTGTTCGCTGACCTCCTTAGTACTTGTCTGTTCACAACAAGGATTCTTTGGACTGGTGCTTCACTTCTCTACTTCCCCATACAACAATTACTACCTTCTCAGTTTTTAAGGATCTGGGGATCACTCAGGTGAGTGAGATAATTTTCTTTTATTTATTTAAAAATTTTTTGATGTTTTATTTATTTATTTATTTATTTATTTATTTTAAAATGTTTATTTTTGAGAGAGAGAGAGATCATGAGTTGGGGAGGGATGTAGAGAGAGGCAAAGACAGAATCTGAAGCAGGCTCCAGACTCCTAGGTGTCAGCACAGAGCCCAACATGAGGCTTGAACTCATAGACTGCAAGATCATGAGATGATGACCCAAGCCGAAATTGGACACTTAACCGACTGATCTACCCAGGTACCCCAATGATGTTTTATTTATTTTTGACAAAGAGAGAGACAGACAGAATATGAACAGGGAAGGGGCAGAGAGAGAGGGAGACACAGAATCCTAAAGAGGCTCCAGGCTCTGAGCTGTCTGCCCAGCACCCAACGTTTGGCTTGAACTCTTGAACTGCAAGATAATGCCCTGAGCCGAAGTTGGATGCTCAAATGACAGAGCCACCCAGGTGCCCCCAGAGTAATTTTCTTAATAGATAAAATGTGATTTCTCTAAAACTCTTAAAACATGTATTTTAGAAGGCAAAGTAACCTTCCTCCCTTTTCCACCCCCAAAGATCTGTGAGGTGTATGCCAGAATAATTTGTAACCCTTGTGTGTGTAGGTGAATGGACTTATTTCAAATGCTCTCTTCTGTGAGGCTGGCTCACAGCCTGAGGACAGAGGCACTGAAATAATTCATTTTTACCCATGATTTAAGCAATCCACTTTCAAATATTTGATTTATGGGGATTTTAAAAATAGGTATGTCTTGCTTTATGTAGTAGATTCATTTCAGAAGACTTCTCCTTAACTATAACTTGTAGAAATCAAGCTGTATTTCTCCCATTAACTTCTGTGATCATTTCAGAGACACTTTGCTCTCGTTGCTGAATAAGACTCAAGCAGAGCTCTTCCTACCATTAGAGTAGGGTGACCAGCTGTCCCTATTTACCCATGACTGAGAGATTTCTCAAGATGAGGGCCTTTTTTTTAAAAAATAGATTTTACTTTTTTAGAGCAGTTTTAATTTCACAGACAGCATAATTGAGCAGAAAGTACAGAGTGTTTTAATAGTCTTCCTGCCCCCACACATCTACAGCCTCCCCAACTATTAACATCCCTCCCCAGAGAGGTATACTCACTACAGTTGATAAGAACCTACACTGACAAATCATTATCAACCAAAGATGGTAGATTATATTAGGGTTCTCTGATGGTGTTATATATTCTATGGGTTTTGACAAGTATATAATGACATGTATCCGAAATGATTGGATCACACAGAATGGCTTTACTGCCCTAAGAAAGTCTCTGTGCTACATCTAGTCATCACTCCTTACCTCCAACCCTGGCAACACTGATATTTTTACTGGCTCCATAGTTTTGCCTCCTTCCAGAACGTCATATAATTGGAATCACATACTATGTAGCCTTTTCCGATTGGCTTCTATCACTTAGCAATATGCACTAAAGGTTCTTCTATGTCTTTTCATGGCCTGATAGCTCAGTTTTTTTGGGCTAAATACTATTCTGTGTTCTGGATGTACCATGGTTTGTTTTTCCATTCACCTACTGAAGGACATCTTGGTTGCTTCCACGTTTTGGCCATTATGAAAAAAGCTGCCATCAACGTCCTTGTGCAGGCTTTATGTGGACAAAGTTTTCAGCCTATCTGAGTATATCCCTAAGAGTGCAATTGGTTGATTATATACTAAGAGTATGGTTGGTTTTGTTAGAAACTGCCATTCTGTCTTTCTAGGTGACTGTACCATTTTACATTTCCACCAGCAATGAATTAGAGTTCCTGTTATTCCATGTCCTTGCCAGCATTTGATGTTGACAGTGTTCCAGATTTTGTACATTATAACAGGTTTGTAGTGGTATTTCACTGCATAAATTTACAATTCCCTAATGACATATGATAGCATCTTTTCATATGTTTAATTGTATGTATATATCTTCTTTGGTGAGATGTCTACTTATGTCTTTAACCTGAATTTTTAAATTGGGTTGTTCCCTTATCATTGAATTTTAAGAATTCCTTTTTTTTTTTTTTTTACAAAGTTTATTGTCAAATTAGTTTCCATATAACACCCAGTGCTCATTCCCACAAGTGCCCTCCTCCATTCCCATCCCTCCTCCCCCCCACATCCATCAGCCCTCAGTTTTTTCCAACATTCAAGAGTCTCTAATGGTTTGCCTCTCTCCCTTTCCCCCACCTTTTCCCCCCTTTTTCTCCCCCTTGTGCCTCAGTTAAATTCCTCCTAATCCTTCTATACGTGCAAACATATATTTGTCCTTCTCTGCCTGACTTATTTCGCTCAGCATAACACCCTCAAGGTCCATCCATGTTGCTACACATGGCCAGATTTCATTCTTTCTCATTGCCATGGAGTATTCCTTGCTATAGATAAACCACATCTTCTTGATCCATTCGTCCATTGATGGACACTTAGGCTCTTTCCATGTTTTGGCTATTGTTGAGATTGCTGCTATGACCATTGGGGTCCATGTGCCCCTATGCATCAGCACTCCTGTATCCCTTGGGTAAATTCCTAGCAGTGCTATTGCTGGGTCCTAGGGGAGTTCTATTGTTAACTTTTTGAGGAACCTCCACACTGTTTTCCAGACAGGCTGCACCCGTTTACATTCCCACCAACAGGGTAGGAGGGTGCCCGTTTCTCCACATCCTCGCCAGCATCTAGAGTCTTCTGATTTGCTCATTTTAGCCACTCTGACTGGCGTGAGGTGGTATCTCAGTGTGGTTTCGATTTGTATTTCCCTGATGAGGAGGGATGCTGAGCATCGTTTCATGTATCTGTTGGCCATCTAGATGTCCTCTTTGAAGAAGTGTCTGTTCATATCTTCTGCCCATTTCTTCACTGGGTTGCTTGTTTTTCGGGTGTGGAGTTTGGTGAGTTCCTTATAGATTCTGGATAGTAACCCTTTATCTGATATGTCATTTGCAACTATCTTTTCCCATTCCGTTGCTTGCCTATTAGTTTTGTGGGCTGTTTCCTTTGCTGTGCAGAAGCTTTTAATCTTGATAAGGTCCCAATCGTTTATTCTTGCTCTTGATTCCCTTGCTTTTGGGGATGTGTCAAGTAAGAAGTTGCTGCGGTGGAGGTCAAGGAGGTTGTTTCCTGCTTTCTCCTCTAGGGTGTTGATCGTTTCCTGTCTCCCGTTCAGGTCCTTTATCCATTTTGAGTTTATTTTTGTGCATGGTGTGAGAAAATGATCTAGTTTCGTTCTTCTGCGTGTTGCTGTCCAGTTCTCCCAACACCATCTGTTAAAAAGGCTGTCTTTTTTCCATTGGATATTCTTTCCTGCTTTGTCAAAGATCAGTTGGCTGTATACTTTTGGGTCCACTTCTGAGTTCTCAATTCTGTTCCATTGGTCTATGTGTCTGTTTTTGTGCCAATACCATACTGTCTTGATGATGACAGC
>NW_024082670.1:58054-61674 GCF_003009895.1 Hyaena hyaena
CTCATTTATCGCCTTTTTAAATTCTTCATGCCTATTTTTATTTTCCATTCTGTCTGTAGCCATAGTTTCTTTGATGTCCCCTATGTTTTTTTCAAGCCCAGCTATTAATTTTACCATTATTATTCTAAAATCTTGTTCAGTTATGCTGCTGATATCTGTTTTGAGCAGTTCATTAGCTGTCATTTCTTCTTGGAGTTTCATTGGAGTTGAGTTCTTTCGTTTTGTTATTTTAGTTAGCTCTCCAGCTCTTGTAGTTTTAATGGCCTATTATGCTCTCTGCACCTATGTGAGCTGCTGTATCCAAGAAGACTCTTTGACTGTCCAGGGCCTATCCTTTCAGAGAGTGTTTTTTGAATGGTATCTCCTGTTGGGACCTTGGTTATTTTATTTTCCTATTCGTAGTGATATTTGGGACTCTCTACCTTGTGTACTCTGGCTTGTTTCTTGAGATAGCCTGCAGGAGGGAGGGGCGAAGAGGACGCAGGGAAGAGTCTGGGGCGAGTCGGTCAGAGGGAGGATATAGGTTCCAGAGGCTTCGCTTTTTGGGGCTGTGGTGGATCCAGGAGAGCGCCCTTGGGGGAGAAAGCTCTAAGGGAGCCCGGAGCAGTCGCCCAGCAGCAGCGGTTACCATCCCCAGGACTTGGCCGCCTGCCGCGAGCCCGTGACACCAGCCTTGCGTCCCTCAACTCCCACGCGGGTCTGGAGTTCGACAATCCTCGCCCCAGCCAGCTCCGGGCTGCCGCAGCCCACTTGCCTTCCCAGTAACGGTTTCTGGACCCGCGTTCTCCGACCCCTCCCCCTCTCTGAAGCAACAGTGCCATGCCATTTGGAGCGGGGTAATCCGCCCGGGAACCGACCTGAATTCTTTTTAATATTTTGAATATCAGTCCTTTTTAGATGCACCTTCTGCAATACTTTCTATTTTCCATTAATGTAAAAGTGATTATTGATATAGTTGATTTAATATCTACCAAATTTGTTACTGTTTTCTCTTTTTTGCTTTTGTTCTTTATTCTTGTTTTTGCCTACTCTTTTTTTTCTGCATTTTGTGGTTTTAATTGAGAATTTTGTATGATTCTGTTTTATTTCCTTTTTAGGCTATCAATTATACTTTTCTTTTTTCCTGTTTTTAGTGGTTATCCTAGAGTTTGTAGTATACATGTACAATTGATCTAAGTCCACTTTCTAATAATACGATACTGCTTCATGCTTTATAGTAACATATATTTCTATATTCTTCCCACCTCTTGTATCATTGCTGTCATTCATTTCACTTATATATAAAGTTCTAATTATTAAATACAATGTTGTTGTTATTATTTTGAACAAGTAGTTATTTGCTAGATAAATAAAGATTTAGAAAAATAGGATACCTGGCTGGCTCTATCAGTAGAGCATATGACTCTTGATGTTGGGGTTGTAAGTTTGAGCCCCATGTTGGGTGTAGAGATTACTTAAAAATGTTATCTTAAAAAATAAGAAAAATAAAAGTATTTCATTTTACTTTCACCTACTACTTCTCTAATGTTCTTCCTTTAAGTAGATCTGAGTTTCTGACCTATATTGTTTTAACTTCTTTCTGAAAATCTTCTTTTAACATTTCCTGCAAGTAAGGTCTATTGATGGTAATTCTCTGTCTGTTTTTGTTTGTCTGTCTTTATTTTTCCTTTAATTTTGAAGGATAATTTTGTAGGAAATAGAATCCTAAGGTTTTTTCTACTCTCTCTCAACACTGACCCATTCTCTTCTTGTTTAAATGTTTTCTGAGGAAAAGTCAGATTTAATTCTTACCTTTGTTCCTCTACAGGTAAGGTGTTTTATTTCCCCTGGCTTCTTTCAAGATCTTTTCTTTAATTGTGATATTGTACAGTTTGAAAATGTACACGTAAGTATAGTGTGGTGTCTTTTTGGGGGTCATGCTTGGTGGTGTGTGAATTTCCTGGAATTGTGGTTTGGTCTCTGATGTTAATTTGAGGCAAATTCTCAGTCATTATTCCTTTACATACTGCATTTGTTCTCTCTTTTCCTTTTGGTATTCCCACTACATGTATGTTACACTTTTTGTGGTTGCCCTACAGTTCTTGGATATTCTGTTCCATTTTTTTTCTCAGTCTTTTTTTGTCTTTGCTTTTTTAGTTTTGGAAGTTCCACTGACATATCCCCAAGCCCAGAGATCCTTTCCTTAGCCATATCCAGTCTAGTAACAAGTCCTTAAAAGGGATTCTTTATTTCTGTTACAGTGTTTTTTGATCTCTAGCATTTCGTTGTGATTCTTTCTTAGAATTTCCATTTCTTTGCTTACATTACCCATCTGTTCTTGCATGTCTTTTTCCCATTAGAGCCCTTAGCGTATAATCATAGTTTTAAAAAATTCCTGATGTGATAATTCCAACATTCCTGCCTGTCTGATTCTGGTTCTAATTTGTTCAGTGTATTCAAATTATGTTTTCTACATTTAGAATGCCTTATAATTTTTCCCCCTGACAACTGGAAATGATGTGCTGGGTGAAAGGAACTGTCACAAATACTTGATTAGTGTTTTAGTGGTAGGGTGTGGAGGGAGAACTATAGTCATCTATATATGTTGCAATCTTTTAGGAAGCCTATATCCCTGGACTGTGAACTGCACAGTGTTTCTTAGAATTTCCTACCTTTAAACGGACAAACCTCTAGCCAGACTTATCAAAAAGAAAAGAGAGAGCACCCAAATAGACGAAATTATGAATGACAATGGACTGACTACAACAAACCCCTCAGAAATACAAGCAGTTATCAGGGAATACTATGAAAAATTATTTGCCAACAAACTGGAAAACTTAGAAGAAATGGATAAATTCCTAAACACACACTCACTACCAAAATTCACACGAGAAGAAATAGAAAACCTAAACAGACCCATAAGGAGTGAAGAAATCGAATCAGTTATCAAAAATCTCCCAAAAAATAAGAGCCCTGGACCTGATGGCTTCCCTGGGGAATTCTACCAGACATTTAAAACAGAATTAATCCCAATTCTTCTCAAGCTATTCCAAAAATAGAAATCGAAGGAAAACTCCCGGACTCATTTTATGAAGCCAGCATCACTCTGATTCCCAAACCAGACAGAGATCCAGCAAAAAAAGAGATCCACAGGCCAATATCCTTGATGAACACGGATGCAAAAATCCTCAACAAGATCCTTGCAAATCGAATCCAGCAGCACATAAAAAGAATCATCCACCAAGATCAAGTGGGATTCATTCCTGGGTTACAGGGCTGGTTCAACATTCGCAAATCAATCAATGTGACACCTCACATCAACAAAAGAAAAGATAAAAACCATATGATCCTGTCAATAGATGCAGAAAAAGCATTTGACAAAATACAGCATCCCTTCTTAATAAAGACTCTAGAGAAAGTCGGGATAGAAGGAACCTACTTAAACATCATCAAAGCCCTCTATGAGAAGCCTTCAGCTAACATCATCCTCAACGGGGAACAAGTGAGAGCTTTCCCCCTGAGATCAGGAACACGGCAGGGATGTCCACTCTCACCACTGTTGTTTAACATAGTGCTGGAAGTCCTAGCATCAGCCATCAGGCAACAAAAGGAAATCAAAGGTATCAGAATTGGCAAAGAGG
>NW_024082670.1:62425-105680 GCF_003009895.1 Hyaena hyaena
GAAACTAGATCATTTTCTCACACCATGCACAAAAATAAACTCAAAATGGATAAAGGACCTGAACGGGAGACAGGAAACGATCAACACCCTAGAGGAGAAAGCAGGAAACAACCTCCTTGACCTCCACCGCAGCAACTTCTTACTTGACACATCCCCAAAAGCAAGGGAATCAAGAGCAAGAATAAACGATTGGGACCTTATCAAGATTAAAAGCTTCTGCACAGCAAAGGAAACAGCCCACAAAACTAATAGGCAAGCAACGGAATGGGAAAAGATAGTTGCAAATGACATATCAGATAAAGGGTTACTATCCAGAATCTATAAGGAACTCACCAAACTCCACACCCGAAAAACAAGCAACCCAGTGAAGAAATGGGCAGAAGATATGAACAGACACTTCTTCAAAGAGGACATCTAGATGGCCAACAGATACATGAAACGATGCTCAGCATCCCTCCTCATCAGGGAAATACAAATCAAAACCACACTGAGATACCACCTCATGCCAGTCAGAGTGGCTAAAATGAGCAAATCAGAAGACTCTAGATGCTGGCGAGGATGTGGAGAAACGGGCACCCTCCTACCCTGTTGGTGGGAATGTAAACGGGTGCAGCCTGTCTGGAAAACAGTGTGGAGGTTCCTCAAAAAGTTAACAATAGAACTCCCCTAGGACCCAGCAATAGCACTGCTAGGAATTTACCCAAGGGATACAGGAGTGCTGATGCATAGGGGCACATGGACCCCAATGGTCATAGCAGCAATCTCAACAATAGCCAAAACATGGAAAGAGCCTAAGTGTCCATCAATGGAAGAATGGATCAAGAAGATGTGGTTTATCTATAGCAAGGAATACTCCATGGCAATGAGAAAGAATGAAATCTGGCCATGTGTAGCAACATGGATGGACCTTGAGGGTGTTATGCTGAGCGAAATAAGTCAGGCAGAGAAGGACAAATACCATATGTGTGCAAGTATAGGAGGATTAGGAGAAACTTAACGGAGGACCATGGGGGAGATGAAGGGGGGAAATGGTGGGGGAGAGGGAGAGAGGCAAACCGTGAGAGACTCTTGAATACTGAGAAACAAACTGAGGGCTGATGGATGTTGGGGGGGAGGGGAGTGATGGGCATGGAGGAGGGAACTTCTGTGGAGGAGCACTAGGTGTTTAATGGAAACCAACTTGACATTAAACTATTTGCAAAAAAAAAAAAGTATTTCCTATTTTTTCTGTGGGAAAGACTGGCTAAAAGTGACTGAGTTATAGATTTTATTTCCTCCATGTGCAAGTCTGGAGTAGCCTGTAGCTGCTCCTCCCAGTCCAGTTGGGTTCTGATAAGACCCCAATAGTTTAGGCTGTTAAACTAGTTTCTCTTGTGGGTAGACCTTATGGGAAAGAAGAGAATGCTCTGGAATAGTTAAAGGATTTTTTTTTCTTACTCTCTTGCTAGAAGCGTTAGGGGATTTTTCTCCCATCTTCACTGTGAGAACCTGGTAGGACTCCAGGAAATAAAACACACACACATACACAAGTTTGTAAGGATCTCTTATGACTTGGGGCTCCATGGTCTTTAATTGTCAGATCTGTCCAAGGTGAACTTTCAGTAATGCATTATTTGTAGTTTAGGGTTTCCGATCCCTGCACTGGTTCCTGCAGAGCTTTCTGTTTGTAGGCTTCTACTTGAGTAAGTTGTGATTTTCTCTGTCTGCCTGGCTATCTCTCTCTCCATTCTGGGGAGCAGTGATTTGCTCTGTGGCCTCACTGCTCTGGTAGATCTAAGAAGAGTTAGTGATTTTTCAGTTTGTTCAGCTTTTTACTTATTGTTAGGACAGAGTGACAACTTCCAACTCCTTACAGGCCAGATCAGCAGGTACAAGTCACATGAGGGCCTTATAATATTAAAATGAGATTTGTTCTGGGCAAACCGGGATGGTTGGTCAGCCTACTTGGGTTAAAGAGATCTGGGATCTTGTCTTGGCTATAGTGCATCCCCTTGAGTACAGTATTCAGTGTTTTGGAGCCTCAGTATCCTCTTGCATGGAATAGGAGAAGGTACACTGTGGGGTTACTTCCAGTTACTTTTTCATTTCACACAGTTTGATATTCTTTATGCTGGGCAGAAAGGCAAGGCATTTCTGAACTTAAACTAATAGAGTCTCCTTGCTGGGAGATGAAACCAAAATTCTCTTGTTAACCATATTTTTTTTTTTTTTTTTTGACTCAGACTAATCTTGGTTTAGAAGACACAGTGACACTTCAGTTTCAGAGAAAGGGCTCCCTGCTGCTTTCACCCATTATGATGTTTGTCACACAGCAGGGAATTTTCTCCATTTGACACCATCTATTTGAAAAACAGAAGAATTATTGTTAATGATGGACTTAGGATCTTCTCTCCCTTTTGGTTGAATTTTCCTGAAAGAGTCCAGAGTAGAGAAATAGGAGTGAGGTAGAGGCGTGGTGTGAAGACCTGGCCCAGTCTGTGAGCCTAAGACACCTTTCTTTCTTTTTTAAAAATAAATGTTTATTCATTTTTGAGAGAGAGAGAGAGAGGGAATGGGGGATGGGCAGAGAGAGAAGGAGAGAGAGAGAATCCCAAGAAGCCTCCACACTGTCAGCAGTGAGCCCAATGTGGGCTCGAACTCATATGAACTGTGAGATCATGATCTAAGCTGAAGTCAGATGCTTAGTCAACTGAGCCACCCAGGTGCTCCCTAAGACACCATTCTGATAGGAGAACCTCAGATTTCTTTATTTCTAAACACTTTGCATCCCTGCTTCTCCAGTTATTCCATGGTCCTCAATTTGCCCAGCAACATAATGAGAAACATTAAGCATATCATCATCTTCCAAAGTCCTCAGCAGAGAAATAGCTAAGACGGTTTTTATGAAATTGTAATGTGCCCACTTGAACACAAACCCTAATTTCCTGAAGTCTAGCTCTAGTTTGAAGAATTGCCTGATTTATTTTAAAATTGAATTTTGCTGTCAGAGAAGCTGCCAATACTTTCTGCCAGGGTTGTTATTTTTCTTTACATGTTTTAGACTTAGCTCTTGAGCATAAAAAGCTCTCTCCCTCCTTCCCTTCCAAGAGTTGAGTTTCAACTGCGTGACCAGATTGTACAATTTAACATGGGTTTAAGGCATCACGGGGAAGTGGAAGGTGCTGCTAACTCATTGTTTCTTCTTGCAAATGACAGATTTTCTGGTGGCAAATAGACATAGAGATCAAACAATTCTAAAAAGTAAAAAAAGCCTTAAGAGGTCTCTTGCTCCAACTCTTTGTCCATTCTCAGGACTGCATTCAAGCTATTCTGATAGAAGAGGGGGTGTCACAATGCCGTTGAGATTTCATTCTCAAGAGGGTCTTATAGAAGGTCTTTAATTTCAAGCCAATTCAGTCAACAGCCATAGATGCAACAATTATATAATAGGTATGGTTTCAAGTACTTAAGGTACAGCAGTGAGCAGGGCAGGTGAATAAATAAGAATATCAGGGATATGTACCTTTAAGAAAATGACACAGAGATATGTGTAGAGTTGCCTAGGGGCTGATACAACTTAAAGAGGATGTGCAAGGAAGGTTAGGTAAGGGGTGATAATTTAAGATGAGGTCTTAACGATGATCTATCACGTAGACAACTGGGAACCAGCAAAGGCTTCTCATTTGGGCGATGACAATACAGTGTAATCAACAATCCATTACTGTACTAGATAAGCGTACAGGTCTTACTTTCTTAAACTCTGTGAAGTAACTGTCATTCCCATTTTACACATAAGAACACTGAGATTCTGAAGCCCTCAGTGTCCTTGTGCCTCAGGAGACCTCTAGTCTCTTAGTATTTTTGATTCCAAACATTCATGTTCCCTTCCCTTTGCTCAAGGTTGCACAGATAGAGGGACTGTCTTTTTCTGACCTGTTGGGTCTTTGACTCTGGGTCAGCCATTTTTGGGACCAGTTTCCTATCTTTAGATGGATGAGATACCCTGAAGAGACGTCCCAGACTTCAGATACTTTGGGTTTGAAATTTGTCTTCTTGTGTCCCTTTTAGGCCTGCCAAAAGCAGGATGTCTATACGGGGCCCCTGGGTCACTTTATGAATTGTCTTCTCCAGTTGGGTGATGATAAAATGGGAGGCCATTTCTTCTCTTGTAGTCCTGAAGGAAGAACTGGAGAATGTTCTGAGGTCCTTGCTGAGGTCCTGCTAGCCTGATATGGAGTGTTTGTCCTTTTTGGAGACCACATATTCCATCTGATCCTTGTAATAAATAGGTATTCACATTTGATGTCTCCTCTCATTGCCATCCTCAGTGGAGTGGGTTTAATGCTGACCTATTAGGCTGTTTATTAAAGGTGATGAGTAAAAATTTCTTTGTTCATTTCTTAAAAAGTAGGTCAAACATAGAAAAATCTGCTATTGTGTTATTTAATCTTCAGATATTAACTCCCATCTATTTTGCAACCTCCCTTGGGGAGTTTGTAAGGAGAAAGGATGTTTTATAGCTTGCGATGTGTGTTTGATGGCCTCTGCTTCATTAAATTGGAACAGAATCCATCATTTATTCTTCTCATAGATGCTTGGACAACACACCATATATTAGTACTCTGTTATGGTTTCTCTTTGAGATGCCTAAATAGTCAGAAAGAAGTCAAGGCTTCTAAGCTCTGTTTTAGCCTTTCCCACTTAAATACCCTGAAGATTTCTGGGATTGTTGACAATAGGTTGAGAAGACTCCCCCCTCTGCCTCAGGAGACTCATAGCTTCTTTGGTCCTTTCTTTGTATGTGTGTGTGTGGAGGGGAGCTATTTGGTGGTGGCTTGAAAATGTTTTCTGTTGTGATAAAATGCATGTAACATAATAGTTAGCACATAACCATTTTTACATGTACAATTTATTGGTATTAAGCACATTCCTATTGTTGTGCAGCCACCATTACCATCAATCTCCAGAACTTTTTCATCTTGTGGAACTGAAACTCTATATTCATTATACAGGAACTCCCCATTCCCCTTCCCTCCGGCCCCTGACAACCATCATTCTACTTTCTGTCTCTGCTGTAATCAAACCAAATGGGAGCTCACTCACCTGATGTGCAGCAAGCCAACAAAAAATGATACCGAGCTTTGGCAGTGAAGAAAGATGGGTGGATTTTTGGTGTGGTGCCACTCAGGAGAAGGAAAAGCTAGTGTTCAAAAGTCCCTATCTCCCAGATGGCTGGCAGGTTCAGGTTTTTAGGGGCAAATTTTGGGGCATAGGTCTCTTGATAAGGTGGATACCATGGATTGGAGGCCCATGAGGTCACATTAGCAGATGTTACTTGATAACTTTTGGTGCTTCTTTGTCCGGTCCCTGGAGGTCTGTTGTATCTCAAGATACTCAGAATCTAAAATTACCTTTATTCTTGATGTTAGAGATTTCATTAGGTACATTTGGTGATTATGTCTTTAAGGTAATGTTGATTAACTACTTGCCCTACAAGTAGTTGAATTATAAGCAAGCATTCATATCCCTTGAGCCTAGGCCTATGTGTTCTTTGGCCAGTCCAGTCGAGCCTGGGGGTGCTAATACCTGTAGTGTTCATTCTTCCTTCAAAACTTATAAGGTGGATGCCAGCTTCACTATAATTTTGACTGTTCTAGGTACCTCATATAAGTGGAATCATATAGGATTTGTCTTTAAATGACTGGCTCTATGTCACTTCACATAATGTCCCCAAGTTTCACCCATGATGTAGCATATATCAGAATTCTCTTCCTTTTCAACATAAATAATATTCCCCCCTCTCTCTATATGCCATCTTGTTTGTCCATTCATCTGTCACTGGACATGTGGGTTGCTTCTACCTTTTGGTTCTTGTGAATAATGTCACTATGAATGTGGGTGTACAAGTATCTGTTTGAGTCTCTGCTTTCATTTTTCTATATATCCAGAAATAGATTTGCTAGGTCATATGATAATTGTATTTTTAATTTTGGGGGGAACTGCCATACTGTTTTCCATAGTGGCTGTATCATTTACTGAATTTATAATCAATTATTTTTATCCTTTCAATTTTGGTGACATGTAATTCATTATTACTCAAACATTTTATAGAAAAATTTCCTTTACCCTAAAATATTCTTTGTAACTTCCCTTTTTATTCTTGTCAGATCTTCCTTTGGAGTCATTCCTGACTTGTCTTTTGCTCCCATATCCAACATCCAAACTGTGAAGAAATGGCATCAAGCCTGTCTTCAAAATACATCCAGATTCCTAATCTACTTCTTACTGATTGTACTCACCTGCCTTGCCAGTCTGTTCTCCCCACAGCAGCCAGATCAATCCTTATAAAGCTAATCAGATCATGTCACTCCTCACTTGAAACTCTTCTAAAGCTTTTCCCATTTCACAAAATCCAAATGCATTGCAATGGCCTGCAAAGTCCTGAGGATCTTACCCGTCATTCTGAACTCACCTCCTCTCTCTCCCTTACCTCCTCCTTTAGCCAGACTGGCATTCCTGCTGTTTTTGAACACACAGGTGCATCCTTCCTTACAACCTTAATATTTAATGTGTCTTCTCTTTGGAGCAACCCTACTTCCACGGCCTCCCACACCCCCTTGACACCAGTTATGTGGCTTATTCCATCTTTACTTACTCTGCTCACATGTTACCTTTTCAAAAAGGAATTACTGGACAAGTCTATTTAAAGCCTATTTAAATGTTTAAACCAGCACCTCCACATTCTCTCCGTTCTCTTACTTTGGTTTATTTTCTTCATAGTCTTTATCTCCACTGTCACATTTGTCTGTCTTCTACTTCCACCAGAATGTAAGCTCCCTGAGAAATAGAACCTTGTCTTGTTAATTCTATATCACAGAACCCAGTAAAGGGCATGGAATACTAGACATTCCAATATAGTTGTTCTTTATACTTTTTTTTTTTTTTTTTTTAAATGTTTTTTTATTTATTTCTAGGAGAGAGAGAGAGAGAGACAGCGTGAGCAGGGGAGGGTCAGAGAGAGAGGGAGTCACAGACTGAAACAGGCTCCAGGCTCTGAGCTGGCAGCCAGCACAGAGCCCGACGCGGGGCACGAACCCACGAACCGCGAGATCATGACCCGAGCGAAAGTCGGACGCTCAACCAACTACGCCACCCGGGCGCCCCTATAGTTGTTCTTTAATGCATGTTTGTATCTGCATTTTCACATAGTAGTGTTAAAGGATACACTTGAAAGATAATGATCTAAAGTCAAATTTCCCTATTTCTAAAATGAGTTCTATTTTAGTTACTTTGGGTATTTTACTTAACCTGAGTCTCAGTTTCCTCATCTGAAAAATGGGTATGAATAATAATACCAACTATATAGAATTAGAGTTGAGGATTCAATGAGTTAATCTGTGTAATGTGGTATACACATAGTAAATGATCAAACAAGGTTATTTTGTTGTTATTGATATTATTCTTTTGGTTTCTGCTCCCCCTCTAACCTTTTTCTCCGCTTTATCTTTTTTCATGTAGAAAATAGTGAACATCAGTTTTTAGGGCTACACAATCTCCCTCCTATGATCTCTGGCACTTGCCTTGGTCATTGCCCATGTGGATGGTTCTAGAATTTTTCCCTTCATTATAAATAGTGTTATGATGAGCCCCCTTTCCATATGCTGGAAATGTGTACTTATGAGTCTGTCCCACATTGCACACAAGGCACTCTCAGCCCATCTCCAGCGATACTAGCTCAACACAGGTGTTTCTGCTTGTGGCTCTTCTGAGCAAGTTGGAAGACGACAGAGGAGAAGAGTTTCTGCAGAGGAACACAACACAGAGGGAAGAGGAGGGGATTTTTGGCTAGCCAGATCTGGGCTAGAATAATGGTGTTGACATTTCTAGCTGCAGGATCTCAGCCTCTTTGTTTTCCTATTTCACCAAGGAGACTAAAATGACCTACCTCAAAGCATTGCTGTGGGGACTGGTGATACAGATGGAAGCATGTCTAGTACTGCCACGTAGTACGTACAGAAAATGTTTGCTGCCATTATTTCTATTACTCCTTGTTTGCAGGCAGATGGTCTCTGGCCTGTAGGAGGTTGGCCAATGGAGGAAGTTAGGTAAAATGTTAAGGTTGAATAATAACACTGAAACTTGATTTGATAAAACACTATCACAGAGAAAGTCCCTTTTTCTTTTAGGATAACCCTCCTTACATGAGCTTGGACCTTTAGGTGCCTTTCCCAAGATTGCTGAGCTGGTTTGTAACTGACATGAAATCATGGGTCAGGGCTACTTGGCTGCCTCTCGTGTTAGAATACACCTCCAAGTTTAACCCCCGAATGACCATGCAAGTCTTTTCTGTTTTTCCCAGGCTTCTCACCACTCTTTCCATTTATTTTAGAGCTTAGAGAAAATTCAAAGCCTCAGTTACAGAGGTTTCACATGTATGACACTGGGGAAGGGGCAGGTGGGACACATGATTGCTCTGGGAATAGATGAGATTTGTACATGCTGTTGAGGTGCGAGATGAGAGGGATGGCTAGGAAAGAGAGAGGAGAATTAGAAGAACTGTAAGGATAGGATTGTTTATAATGGTATAGCAGAGGGTGAATTTAAGATAGATCTGGGTGCTGAGATTTCAAATGCGTGTATGTTTTTTCTTTTGCCTGGAAATATTTATTTTAAGCTATTATATTACTAAGTATTAGAAACCCAACTAAAGTCGCTTTAGGAAAAAAGGAAGGAGGGAGGGAAGGAAAAAAGAAAGAGAAAGAAACAAGAAAGAAGGAAGAAAGAAAAGGGAGGAATAAAGAAAAGAAAAAAAAGAGAAAGAAAAAAGAGAAAGGTAAGGAAGGAGGAAAGAAAGAAGAAACAAAAGGAAGGAAGGAAGGAAGGGAAGAAAGAAGAAGAAAGAAAGAAAAAGAAAGAAAGAAGTGTGTTGACAAATATGCCTGGTGGCTCAGTCTCTCTTAGTTCTGTTCTTGCAGCTGTTGGCCCTCTTCATCATTTCTTCCAAGATAACAGGAAGATGGGTACCCCCAACTCTGGGTTTACTTCCCATAATCTTTAATGTCATCTGTGAAAGGATGAGTCCTTCTCTTTCCTAATAGTTCCAACAAAAGCCCTAGAATGGAGCCTCATTGACCAGGCTGGTGTCATTTGCCCTTCCAGAACCATCTTGAACTGTGGCCGGGGGAATTATATGCTGTTTGAGCAGGCTGGGGTCATGTGGCTATCTCAGGAGCTAGGCTATGGCACCTGCTGTTCTGAATCATATGGGCTGAGAGAAGGGAGGAGGTGGTTTCTTTCTTTTTTTTTTTTTATTTTTTACAAATAGTTTATTATCAAATTAGTTTCCACATAACACCCAGTGCTCATCCCCACAAGTGTCCTCCTCCATGCCCATCCCCCCTCCCCCCCACATCCATCAGTCTTCAGTTTTTGTCAGCATTCATGAATCTCTCATGGTTTGCCTCTCTCCTTTTCCCCCACCATTTCCCCCCTTCTTCTCCCCCTTGTTCCTCAGTTAAGTTCCTCCTAATGGAAGGAGGTGGTTTCTGAAGGAAAATTAGGGCATATTTACTGAAGAAAGAGAATAGAATTCTGGGCAGCCAAAAGCCACAGGCTTCTGTTCTATTTATTATGTGCTGCTGTTTACTCACTTGAACATTTCCTCTGTGCAAATGAAAGGGTGCCCCATGAATGGCCGGTGTCAGGTGAAACACCCAACCTTCATAGGAATATAATTTTTAATGTATCACCTTTTATAGTTTTCCTACAGCCTTTGTGCACACCACAAATAGTGGAATTGTACATGACTATTGAATTTGAGTTCAATAAAGGATTTGTACCACCTGAATTACACCTCTATACACAAGATAGGATACATTAACTTAATTACTGTTGGACTCAATAACATAGGCCATTGCCCTGGGAATTTATCTTGTGTTGTACTCAGAGAGAGGAACTGGGCATCATTTCTAAAGGCAGTCAATTTCCAATTATCCATGTTAATGGAAGAACACAGCATGCGGAAACTCTAAATACTGTTTCTGTTTGGTTTAAGGAGGGGACATGATTTTTTATTTTTCACCTGAGTTGCTTGTTTTGCTTAGACTTTGGTAACGTGAAAGGTTTGCATTATCTGGGTCTATACCTTGTTTTCTTTTCCCCCCCTTGATTTATATAATGTGAGGTGTATTTATTTTATTTTTTGGATGTTTATTTTTTAACTTTTCATTCTGAACTAATTTTAGAGTTATAGGACAGTTGCAAAAATAGTACAGAGAGCTTTCTTTATATCTCTTACTTAGCTCACCTTAATGACATCATACAGAACCACAGTACAAACCAGGAAACTAACACTGGCACAATACAACGAATCAACCATGCACTTTATCTGAATTTTACATTGTATCCCCTCATTGTCTCTTTTCCACTCAAGAATCCCACATTTGGTTGTAATTTATCTGTAGTTTCTATAATTTTGAATAGTTCTTCAATTTTTCTTATTTTTCATGATCTTGGACTTGTGAAGAATACTGACCAATTATTTTGTAGAATACCCTTCAGTTTGGGTTTGTCTGATATTTTCTTGTGTTTGGAATGAGATTATGCATTTTTTCTGGGGCAAGAACACCAAAGGAATGAGTTATGTCCTTCTTGTGCATCATATCAAAAGGTCATGATGTTCATATTTTGTCTTAGCACTGGTGATGCCGATCTTCATTACTTGGTTACAGTGGTTTCTGCTGCAATTCTTCATCATAAAGTTGGTATCTTCCTTTCATAATAAATATCTTGAGGGAGGTACTTGGAGACTAATCATGTCCTGTTTCTCTTTAAATTTCCACCTACTGATTTTATCACCCATCAGTAGACCTTGTCTGTAACAGTGATTACTGTGGTGTTTGACTAATAGTGATTTTCTGCTTCCCTCTTTCATTCTACACTTATTAATTGGAATTCTACAGTAAGGAAGAATGTCCATCCTCACTATTTATTTACCCACCCATTCATTCATTCATTCATTCATTGTATCAGTGCTCAAGGACATCTATGTTATTTTATGGTTTAAATCCAATATAGTAATTATTTATTTTGTTTCCAAAAATTTTCCAGCTTTGGCCATAAGGACCTCTTTCAGGTTGGATCCTAGTCTTTTGACAAGCCCACATCTTTTTGAATGCTTTCTTACTTTCTGGCAGTACAAAATGTGTCAAGCTTATCTCCTATTTCCCTTCTCTAGACCAGCCATCAGCCTCTTCTCAAGGAGCCCTGGTTTCTTTTATTAGAAAATAGTATTTAGAAACCAAGACCTGGACACTAGGTATGCTCATTGCTACTTGTCATTCTAGAATCTCTCAGTAGCTAGGGCTAGGAAACGTGTCTGCATGTACTAATGCATGCATGTGCATACATCTATATTTCTTGAACAACAGGTTGATGAATTGAATGACCTTAGCAGCAGAGATGAAGACTATTCATAGTAACAACAACATGGATTCCCTTTTCCTAAGGAAAGAAATTTAGCTACTGCTAAATCAACTTAGTTACTGATGAATTTTGACTTACCAGAAACAGAAACCATTGCTGAACCTTTGTATTTCAGACCTCTTCCAACTTGGAATGGGCAACATTTCATTCTCACCAGTACTGACAGATATTCTGGGTTCGGATTTGCCTTTCCAGCATGCTCTGTCTCAGCCAGCACCACTAGCAGATATAAGGATCAAATTAGCGTTTGATGTGCTGACATGGAATATCAGATAACATTGCCTTGGACCTATTTTATAGCAAAGGAGGTATGGCAGTGAGCACATAACCATGGGATCCACTGACCCTTTTGTATACTGCACCATCCTGAACCTGCTTGCCTCGTTAAGGATTGGAACAACCTCTTAAAAATGTAGCAGAAGTATTAATTCATAGGTTGCAATGATGTTGCAATGAATGTTGCAATGATGGCGCAACATTCTTTAGGCTGAGTATACATTTTAAACCAAATGCTATTCTATAGTGCTATGTCCCCAGAAGACAGTATACATTGGTCTGAGACTCAAGGATGGTAAGGAGGAGCATCCATGCTCATCACCATTCTCATTGACCCATATGGAGAATTTGCACATTTCTGGTTTGCAGCTAGAGAGCCTATATCCCAGCTGGGGGATACTTCCATTAGGGTACACAGTAGGTGTTCAACTAAACTTAAACTATGGCTGCTCCCTTGTCACTTTGGGCTTCCCATTTTACAACAGAAGACCAAGCACAAGATGGAATTGATCCTCCTCATCATGAAGAGGTAGGAGTTTGATATGTGGTGATGGTAAGACAAAGTGATTTCCTGAGATCCCTTGGCACTTCTGTGACTACTTCTAGCTTTAAATGGGCAAGGATAGCACATACAGACTGGTAAAGGCATGGTGATCTGGCGCTCAGATTCTTCATGGATCAGGGTCTGTGTTGTCCCTCTAGGCAAGTTACCCAGGCTAGCAGAAAGACTAGCCAAGGGGAGGGAAAGGACAAGCATCAGTTAAAATTTCAAGACCAAGTGCAGCAACAACTAAGTAACCTGCCTCTTGTGTGATTTCCTAGAAAGTATAACCTATCAGAATCCTGGAGAAGTTGTGGGTGGATGGGGTGACTTTAACATGAGGAGCAAGTGGATTTCAGTGGTGCTTCTACTTAGGAGACAGCCTTGGCAGAGATTGTATATCCTCATACCTCACACTGCTGGTAGTCATCAGTCAACGCCATAGGGAAATGAAAGACCAGTCTTTCATGGGGAACAATCTGGGGGTATAACTCTGTTCCAGAGATGTGTGTCCAGGCTAAAGCTGTTCTCCACTGGGGACCACACCAGTGCTTGGTTTCCTTTGCCCGCACTCTCCTATTCTCTTTGTTAACTCTTCTCCGCACAGCACTCTATCAATAAATCACTTTCTAAGGAATTCTTGCCTTAGGCTCTGCTTCTGTGAAACCAACCTCAGATATTACTGACTGATTATTTTTATTCAGTTAATGCCATATGTTCTTGGCTGTCAGATATTCCCAAATAACATAACTTAATGGCCACATAGTGTTCTTCTATATAAATGTAGTTAATTTAACTAGTCCCCTGTTTCTAGAAATTTAGATTGTTTCCACATTTTCACTATTATAATAATTCCAAGAACATCATTGTTGACAAATATTTGCACATATTCTTTTTTTTATTCAAGATTTTATTTTTAAGTGATCTCTACACCCAGTTTCAGGCTCCAGCTCACAACACACGAGTGATCAAGAGTCACATCTCCACCAGCTGAGCCAGCCAGGTGCCCCTCTTTGTACATACTCTTAATTATCTGAATAGGCTAAATTCCTTTGGGTGAAATTGTTAAGTCAAAGGTCACAAACATTTTGCGGCTTTTAATATAAATATGAACTTGACCTCTAGGAGCATTGTGCTACTCTATGAGCCCACAGAGAATGTAGGAAGGAGACTTTTCCCCATATCTGCCAAATAGAGAATAATGAGTAAAACAATCTTTGCAAATTTGATAGGTGATGTATTATTTTAATGTACTTTATTTTGGTTACTAGGCAGTTGATTCATATATAATTTGGCCATTTGTATTTCTTTGGTGAATTGCTTGTTCAAAGCCTTTGCCAATTATCTCATTGATTTATTCTTTCCTTTACTGATTTGTTTGAATTTTTTTGGTAATAGATTCAAAGTATATGGAGACTTTAATTGTTAATATCAAGGGTACCTCATACTTCCTCAGAGTCAAATCCTGGGGTAGAGGCGCCATAGTCCTCTTCCCTCATTTTAGGAGAGGAGAAATAGAGTCCTAGGAAGAGCCAGGATCCTTATTGATAAAGAGGAGTGGGGAGTGAGGTTCTCCTTCTTCTTATGAATACTCATTTAAAATTAATTGAACATTTATGGTTCAAATGATATGTGCATATGATAATCTTCCTAAAATCCTGAGAAGTATGTGCTATCATTACCTAAATACATGGAAATGGAAGCATACAGAAGTATGTGCTATCATTACCTAAATACATGGAAATGGAAGCATACAGAGAGCAGAAAACTTGTGGGAATCACAGAGGCATTAAGTGACAGAGCTGAGATCCAAACCCAGGTCTCTCTAACTCTAGGGTATAATGCTCCTAATATAGGATATACTGTTTATGTTATACTTCCACACTGAGATATCTTTGAAAGAAGGAAAAGAACATTGCCCACAGTTCTGCCTTAACATAGCCACTGCTAGTTTACTTTTTTTCTCCCCCTTCATTCCCATTGAAATCCTTCTGACCATCCTTTTCCACAATTTGATTTTTTTTACCCTGTATTTCTCCATATTGTTTCATGGGTTTTATAGCTGTCATTTTAATAACCTGCATAATAGTCCTTAGTTGGGCACATGCTAACTTTGTAAATTTAGTGTTCTCCCACCAAAGATCTTGGGAGAGCTTCTTGGGATCCCTGCTGTCTACCCATCCCCCTCCCTCACAGTGCTCCTTGTCTTGATAACTCCTTTTTACTTCATGCCTTCAGTGAAATGATACAAATTTAACTTGAAAATTACCTAAAGATGTCTTTCATAGTTGTAGGCATTTGTAAATTATATGTGAATATGTGTGTAGCCAGGCAAATTCTTCCCAACACCTTGACTTTAGAAAAACCCAGTGGAGAGGAGTGTGTAAGTGATTAAAATTTCTACTTTGAGTCTGTGTTTCTCAGTCTATAAAGGGGTGAACTCACCTGCTCGTCTAAGCCTCAAATGTGAGACTTTAATAAGAAATCACACAGTAAGTTGTAAAGCATCTTATAGGAACAGCAGTGACATTGCCATATCATATTTATAGTGTTTCCCATGTGTAGACACTAGGCAACTTTTACATCCCTCTTAATCCTCCTCAAAGCCCTATAAAGAAGGAATACCATTATTTTCTTCATTTTACAGGCAGACAAATGGGTCCAGAGGGATTAATCAACTAGTCTGAGAGTCTACATCTAGAAGGAGTTGGCGTTTGAACCAAGGTTTGCCAGAGCCTCAGGGCTCTGCATGGTTAGCACAGTGATGGAGGTTTGTGTCTTCTCACTGATCTGTCAAGGCCTTCTGGAACTGTGTTGCCTTGAGATGATGCCTTCCTAACATTGTCCATTCCTGGGGCTTGAGCTGGTTCAATTTAGTGTGTAGGACTTTGCTGACTCATTTGTATTCCATTTGGGGAGTTTGTATAGGAAATATTTACAGGAAGTTTGGTTTTAGTTCAAGCTAGTTGCTCAATGGTCTTGGAAATCTTTTCAAGTTAGTTCATATTCCAGTAATACTGTTAACACTCAGGCTCCTCTGGGGGCTCAGCAGACGAGTCTGGTTCATTTTACTGTGTTTCTAAGGCCCACCTGGCTCTGTGTGACTTCTCCAGCTTCAAATTTGCCTCTCATCTCCATTTCAGCTTGAGGACTTCTTAGAGAGCCTCCTCCATGAGGAACTCTATTTTTGTGCTCAGTCTTGGGATCCTTGCTGAGTTCGGGCCTCTTTCAGCAGTCTTGCTTGCTGGGGGTACATTCAAGCTCTTTTTTGACCTGGCATGCCCCAGCCTCCATCTCCCCAAGGTGTGAGATTCCAATGGCAGAATTCAGGTAATGGCTCAGAGAAGGAAGGAGGCTCCTGCCAGCCTATTGTGAATCTTTGTACTGTGTGAAGAGGCTGATGCCAACACAGGGGTGCTTTTCTTGTCTTTAAATTAAAACAAAGTTAATGAGAAAAAAAGGAGCTTGGATGGCTTTTCTGGGAGGGGAAAAGAAAATGGTCTTCAAGACTCTAAAGGTTTGTTGTTCTGTCGACAGAGATGAGGTAGCTCCATATTTCACATCTCAGAGCATAGACTATGGGGAATGGAATGAGGCACTATGCCTCGTGGTGTAGAAATGGAGTTAAAAGCCACAGTGCACGGGGTCAGATCTCTTATAATTATGAGCAAGTCATTTAACCTCTCCAGACCTTGGTATCCTTGACCATGAAGTGGGAGGACTGTGGGATTCAGTTTATAGTGTTGGGTGAGGAATTTTTGACAAGCACTTAGATAACAGTTATTTTGTGTAAGACACTGTGCTAAGCACATTACCAATAGAAAGTTGTTTAATCCTCTTGAAAACCCCATGAAGTAGGCACTACACTGTCTTACTGAATTTAAGATGCATGCTGTTTTAACTTCTCTGAAATGGGTTGCATCTGACAGCTGACAACATCTCACAAACTCCAGGGACTGTATTAGTCACTGAAGAATTGGGAGAATGTTCCAGGCAGAAGGATGTCAGAGATTTTTGGAGACCTGCAAGAACATGGAGGAATCAAACAGAGATGAATTCTTTCCAGCTGGGCCAAGCCAGCTTCCCTCCAGTATGGCAAACCAGCACGGAGGTCTTCCCTATTAGAGGGCGCCTGGGTGGCTTAGTCGGTTAAGCGTCCGACTTTCGCTTAGGTCGTGATCTCGCGGTTCGTGGGTTCGAGCCCCGCGTCGGGCTCTGTGCTGACTGCCAGCTCAGAGCCTGGAGGCTGTTTCAGTCTGTGACTCCCTCTCTCTCTGACCCTCCCCTGCTCACACTGTCTCTCTCTCTCCTAGAAATAAATAAAAACATTAAAAAAAATTAAAAAAAAAGAAAAAAAGAATAAGCTCCACGAAGATAGGGGCTGTATTTGCCCCATTCAACTGTTGTGTCCCCGGCATTGTCTACTGTGGCACAAAGGATCTGTTCATAGCTGATTGGTGAATATTGAAATGAAGATTCAGAGGTTGCCTTCCTATCCCCAGTGACTTTCCACAGATACATCAATCCCTGGAAGTCTCTCTCCCTCAATGCTTGGGCGCCTTGTTAGATTTTTCCCCACAGGACCAAGGAGGTGGGTCAGGACAACACCTCACTTTGACCAGGTGTCCTGTAAGTAGCCATCACTATTTGACATAGAGATGGCCTTAGTGTTCCTGGCTGAGGACCAAACATGTGGTCCCTGGCACCCAAATACTATTTTAGACTCTAAGCTGATGAGGTTACATCCTCAGCATGACTCCTGACTCATGTTCAGTCCTTCAGTTCTGTGTTCAAGGAGTCACAGTTTTCAGTGCCTTTTGAAACACAGACAGTCACAAACTTAAATAATTGGCATGATTTCCCATTTCATTTATTTTTTAAAACTTCTTATGTCTTTGAGAGACAGAGAGCAAGCAGGAGAGGGGCAGAGAGAGAGGGAGACACAGAATTTGAAGCAGGCTCTGGGCTCTGCGCTGTCAGTACAGAGCCCGATGTGGGTCTCAAACCCATGGACTTGTGAGATCATGACCTGAGCTGAAGTTGGACGCCCAACTGACTGAGCCACCCAGGCGCCCCTGATTTCCCATTTTAATATCTTGCTGACTAGACTATACATTTCATGGTAATAGGTGCTAAACTTCATGAGAACAACCGATATTGTGTATAAATGAATTAGGAACAGTCCATTTACATCAAAAGGTGACTTTTTATTAGTGTGAGATTTAGTGTGGGAGGTGAGAGAAACACAGAGGGCAGGGAGGGAGATGGCAGTGGTGAGGTTGAGTGCTGTGGGGGGTTGACATCAGGTAGTGCCTGGTTCAAATCCTGGCTCTTCCATTTACTCACCAAGGGATCCTAGATGAGTGGTAACACAACTCTGGGACTCATTGTCTCCATGTGCACACTGGGGCTTATCTTGGCGCCTATTTCTTATGGGGTTGTTGTGAACATCATATTATATAACACACAGGACTTCAGGGTCTGTGATATGTGCAATGCATATTAGCAAGTGTTCCTAGTATTGTCACTCTCCTGGTTTTCTTCTCTGTGGTCAGGACTTTGGCCCCCTCTGCTTTGTCCTTGGGTAGCTGCTTAGCCGTTAAGCTTTCCTGATGGTTATTTTCATTTATTTGTGAGGTATTCATTTGCTTAAAATCAATTTTTCCCAAGCTGGGTTGCCCATACACCATGGCTCTGCATGGCGGGGCAGTGGGGGGAGAGTGGGGAGAAAGCAAGAAAGTATGAGTGTGGGGTGGGAATGGCCACAGGGGATGCAGGGAGATGGAATGAGCCTGGCTCTGCTAAATACATATAATCAATAGATGAAATCAACATCTTTGTAAAAGTTACAGGCCCTGCTGGGTGAGCTCTTTTCAGTGGTGCCAAGAATGTACCGATTTCATTTTTCCTCTTCTTGGGGCCAGGATAGATTCATCCTCAAACCAGCAGAACAGCCTGGGAATGGAGTGGTCATATTATCCCTCATTGTTCCCACCTCCGTCCTTGGAGTGTTTTGGTGTTAAGGTATTGACACAAACCTGGGAGCTTCTTTGCTTTCAAGAAGGGAAGGAAATAAATACATTGAGCCTCAAGCATTCACTCATTCACTCAGTATTTATTATGTACCTACTAGGTACCAGATGCATGTTTCTAAAGTTTATTTAGAAGGGGAGGGACAGAGAGAGAGGGAGAAAAAGAGAATGCCAAGCAGTCTCTATGCTGTCAGTTCAGAGACTGCTGCAGGGCTTGAACTCACCAACCCATGAAATCAGACTGGAGCCAAAATCAAGAGTTGGAGGCTTAACCGACTGCACTGCCCAGTGCTCCCAGGTGGTTTTTTAGGCACTGTGGGTTTAACAGCAAATGAGACAGACATGACCAGACCTCCATGCTTTGAATGTCTGGTGGGAGATTGACATTGTACAGCTATGATGGGTGCAGTGAAGATGCTGGGTCAGGAAAGCCTTTTCTGAGGACTTGGCATGAGGGTATAGTCTGAATGGTGAGCAGGGGCTGGCCAGGAGAAGGGCAGGGAGGGAAGAGAGCATCCAGGCTGTAGGGGCCCCCTACAAATTAGCTCTGAAGTGGTGGGGACAATGGGTAGGTGATCAGAGGGGGAGAAGGAGAGGATTAAGTAGGACTGAAGGGCTGGCAGCATCCAGGCTCAGCTGGGTGGATAGGGAGTCATGGATGCCTGAGAGCATGGACAGGTCAATAAGGAGAGAGACATGGTCATGTTTGTACAGACACAGGATGACTCTGGTGCCTGTATGGAGAGTGAATCACACATCTCTAGCACAGAGAAAGAGACCCTTGGAAAGGGCTCCATGCAGTTTGGATGCAGGGTGGGTAGGGACTGGTCTTTAGAAGTGTAACAGTGGGCAGAGCCGGGTATAGCTGGAAATTCTGCAGAGGTAGACTTGACAGGCTGGCATATCATTGAAAGTGGGGGCTGTGGAGAAGGTTGGAATGAGACCAGAATTTGGGGTGGTGGTGGTTTTCCTGAGGTGGGGACATGGGCAGGGAGCAGGTTTAGTTAGGAGACATGGCTCAGGCATTCAGTTTTGGACACATTGGGCAAAGTGGCAGTGAAATGACCAAATGGAGATGCCATATAGGAGGTAGATAGGAGTCTGCAGCTAAAAATAAATCTGGGTTGATGACAAGGTGAGTATGGCAGGCACCTCTTTCATCCCATGGAACCCAATGGGTGGTTCTCATTGAAGCCAGCACAGCTCATGGAGTGGGGGCTACACTTACAACTTTCTACTACTAGATCCACCTTCCTCTCTTTCTGTGACCTTCAGCAATCCATCTAACCTTTCTCTGCTCCCCTGTCCTCAGCATAAAATGGTGATAGTTACGTCTGCTTCAGACTACCCAGTAGCCTGCGTCTGAGTATCCATTAAACTGAAAATAAAACATGTGGGGTACTTTAGAAATAAGAACTATGTTAAAACAAGGAGTTATTACGTTGTGCATAAGCCAATGAAAAGCAGAAATACAGCCCCAAGGCTCGGTATTGATTTTGGTCCTGGCTACTTCCCGCAGCCGAATAAATCTGACATTTCTGCCCGCAAGTGCTGGCTGCACTGATGGCAGGCCTCCAGCCTCCAGCCTCCTTGCCCCTGCTCCAAGGTTACGTCCTTTCTCGGCTCAGGCCAGATCCAGCACCCCCACACCTGCCCCTGGCACTCTGGCTGCCCTTCCCACCCCGGTGAGTGGTTCCAGGGAAGGTTCCAGTTGTGAAGTTGGAGAGTGGCCAAGAGCAGATGCCCTCTGATTAAACTGGGGACAGGCCCGCTGGAAAAGCAGAGCGTGGATCTGCAGGAACAAGGGATTTAAGGGCTACCAAAGGAAATGTCTCTAGACAGAGTTTTCAAACTCATAAATGGATTAAGGGCTTTGGAATTTGCTTCATTCATTCATTCAGTCAGTCAGTCACTAAATAAATATTTATGGAGTGCCCATTGTCAGGCTCTGAGATAAGCCTGGGGACACAGAAGTAAAAAGACGCTATGTATGTCCTTTTGGAATTAATATTTGGATTGGAAAAGAGAGAGACAAAGGAACTAAATGCTTTTATGGAACAACCAGGTACCACGATAGAGAGCAGTGACGTGGCTGGGTTGCGAAGGATCTGTTTTAGAGGGGGTGACACGGGGCTGAATCTGACAGCTAAGAAAGAGCTGACCTGGGCAATGCGGGAAGAGTGCATTCCAAGCAAAGGACCTGGCCAGTGCCAAGTACCTGAGGTGAGAACATGCTTGGCGCGTGTGCAAAACCATGACAACGAGTGTGGCTAGAATCCAGGGAATGAGAGGGGGGAAGAGGGGGCCAGATGGTGCGGGGCTTTATCAGTCATGGGAAGGAGTTCAGATTTTTGTTTTAGTGTCATGGTGAGCCACTGAACCGTTCTTTTCAAGGGAGTGACTTCTGTTTCAAAGTGATTATCTTGAATGGATACTGGATTGGAGAGGAAAGGAAAGAATTAAGGCAACTGACCAAGAAGACACTGCAGCCTTCCAGGTGAGAAGCAATGGCTGTGTGGACCTGTGGTGCCAGTGGAGGTGGACTGGAGGGTGCCGGGCAGCAGAAGGGGTCAGCTTACTGATAGAAGGTGAGGGGTGAGGGGAACGGACAGGCTGAAGATGCCTCCTAGTTTTGCGGGATACACTTACTGCAGTAGGGATCACTCAGAGTACAGGTTCATGAAGGGAAATCTAGACTCCTGTTTTGACCTGAAAAAGTCTGTCATACCAATGGGGCACGTGGAGGAGATAACAAGTATGTCATTGGACGTCGAGCTGGAAGTCATCAGACACTTCTGGGCTAGAAATGCAAATACAGAATGTCAGCACAGGACTGGATATGAACACCCAGGGAAAGGATTTAGAGCAGAGGGCCCAGGACTGAGCCCTGGAGATGACTGGTGGGTATGACCGGTGAGGACCAGGAAAGCCAGCGGGCAAGGTGCCACAGGAGCGGAGAGGAACGTCTCAGAGGCCAAGAACGGCAGGACTAAGGTCTCCCACTCATTTTGACAACTTGGAGGAGGTTGCTGATGGTGACAAGTCACTTCACTTAGTCAGTGAGGATGAAAAGCACATAGAGTGGGTGGAAGAAAGAAGTGGAGCTGAGGAGGCAGAAATGACATTTGGGGACAACTCTTTGGAGAAGTTTTGCTGTCAAAGTGGGCAGAGAAATGGGGAAGTGGCTGCTTGGTTGGGTTTCTATGAAAGTAAGAAACGGTCTGTCATTTCTAAACCCCTCTCCCACTCTGTTACACCCAGGACGTGATCCTGAAATACTGGAAATATTTCCATGATAAAATCAACTGTGGATGACATGCAGTCCCCAATATATAGCTGTGACTCCACTCCTTTCTCTCCCTTTCAAGAATGCTTCTAGGAATGTAAATCAGCCAGAGTAATGTTGGGATAAGCATCTGCTACTTTTTAGGAAAAATCCTAATCCAACTTCTACACATGAAACTACACACAAATAAATTATTTGTGGTGACCGCACCACATCAATTGAGAAATGCTAGCTGAGTGTGGTTCCAGCCCATGGCTGGGTGCCATTCATTCATCCATTCATCAAATGTTTTCTGACCTCTGGCTATGTGTCAGGAGCAGGGCTCTAGACAGTGGAAGCAGAGATGAACAAGGCAAACCTGGCTTCTGTCCTCACATAGCTGCCCAGGTTGGGGGCACAGATGTGGAATAAGGGGTTCCAAGTGCAGTGAAATTAAGCTGAAGAAGTGTTGTGTTCTTAAGGAGAGCCTCTGTAGGCTATTGGCCTGATCCACAGGCTGAGCAAGAGTTACTCTGAAGAGGTCATGATGTACAGGCTACAGCGGTGAATTAATAAGGCCCAAGTTGGGGGTAGGTGTGGACAGTGGCCCAGGCAGAAGTGAGCACCCAGTGCTGGAGGAAGCCTATCCCTACTGGAGTCTGTACCAAGACCAACTTGTTCAAGAACTCAGGGGAGGAGGGAGGCTTGGCATAGAGGCAGCCAGAGAGGTGGTCATGGGACAGATGTGCAGAGCCTGGAGGCTTCACCCAGAGTTTAGTTTTCATCAGGAAAGCGCCGTGAAGGGTTTTAAGTATGTGTTGAAGAAAGAGGGGTGAGTGTATCAGACTTCTTTTCAAAGAGCACTCAGCTGTCTGGAGAGTGGGGTGTGGTTGTACAAGAGAAAAGCAGCAGGTGAGTGTCACCTGTATGCAAACAGAGGATTGCATTAATTTTCTTTCCAGCCCCTTTTGACCAGGCGCTGCTGAGGATTTGCAAACCAGATTGGGGGCTAGAGGCAGGTTAAGCCCGGCCTCCCCTGTCTGTGTCCTGTCCCTGAAGCATGGTCTAGTTTTCCTCCTTCCCTTCCTTTCCTGGAGGAAAATTCAACAGGCTGGTGCCGGGGCCAGCTCTCAAGGGATGGGAACAGAAGCAGACCTGGGTTCTCTGCAGAAGAGCACCAAAAGATATGCATAGGTCTAATGGGGATCCAGGGATTGAAAAATTATAGAAATGGAGGCAGATGGACCGTTTTAAGGGATTGACAGCACTGGGTATGGTGCGGGTCATGGCAGTGCAGAGACACCGGTGGGCACAGGACCAGGAACCAGAACGGGCAGTGCCGAAATTCACTCACCTCCTAAGGAATGTTGATTGAGCAAGTCTGGAGCACCGGACAGGAATCCGCATTTTTAAGAAGCCCTCTCTCCTCCCTCCACCAAGGTGATTCTAACCTAGGTGGCCTGGCGACCCTCCTTTTGAGGACGCCTCTAAGCTGGCTTCCTGGCTTTGCATCCTCAGTGCCCTTAGTAGCTTTCACCGGCTTGAGCCTGAAAGCTTACCACAGCCCTGCATTGAGCAGCGGATACCGCTTGCCCGGCTGCCTGCCGGGCCACAGGCGGCGGGGCTGTCGGGCGGGCGGCACGGCAGCGCGCGGCCGCCAGGGGTCGCCAGAGGCCTCGGCTCGAGTGCTCCAGCTCCTCCGCCCGTGGTCGCCGCGCCCGAGCGAGCCAGAGCGCTGCGGGCTCACAAAGCGGCCGGACGCGCGGCGGCGGGTGGCAGGAGCGTAGGAGAGCGAGCCGGCGGATCAGCCTCCTCCGCGACCGCGCCACACGAGCTCCAGCAACTCGGACGCGGGGACCCGGGCCGGCCCCCACGGTACGTGCCCCGCGGAACCCCGCGCCCCAACTTGGCGTAGTTGGGACCTTCCCGCGACCACCGGGAGGCTGGCAGCGGCAGGGCCTGGGGGCATCTCCGAGGGACCCTCTTGCCGAGGCGGCAGGGCGGGAGAGGGATACCCTCCCCTCCTCCAGCCCCCAGCTACGGGCACCTCCTCCCTCCACCAGGTACCCCGTTTGGCCGGAGCCCGGCTGCTGCTCGGATCCCTGTTCTCCCCCTCCCTACCCCAGAGCTCTGGGCACCGTCTCTGCGAGTACGGCTCGCGGATCCAGGGATCCGCGTTTTTGGGGAGGGGTGCTGAAGACCCCGAAAGTAGCGGTCTGAGGGGCACCTGGAGAATAGGCGACAGGGATCCTCTATAGTTTAGTAGCAGCCTCTAATTTGTGACGCAGCCTCTTCATTTGTAACTAAGCCCCCCCCCCCCCCCCGGCCCCCTATTCGCGAGAGGGCTCCGCGGCTCTCTCGATTCGCCACAGGCGCCCCAGGTGTGCTAGGGATGACCCTTTTTCCGCTGTGAGATTCCCCAGTCTCTCCAGCCGGGGTGGGTTGCCGAGGCGCCAAGACCTCGGTGCACCGCGAGGGGTTCGCCTGACCCTGCCCTCCGCCTCACGCCCCTGCGTGCCCCCTGCCCGCAGATGCCGGCGATTGCGGTGCTGGCGGCGGCGGCCGCGGCGTGGTGCTTCCTCCAGGTCGAGAGCCGGCACCTGGACGCGCCCGCCGGAGGCGCGGGCCCCAACAACGGCAATTTCCTGGACAATGACCAGTGGCTGAGCACCGTCTCCCAGTACGACCGGGACAAGTACTGGAACCGCTTTCGAGACGTGAGTACCGCTGCTGCCAGGCCCTGCGGAGCCCGGGGCCCGGGAGCCTCTCAGAGAGGGGGGCCCTGAGGCGGGGTGGGGAGGGGGTTGGTGCAGACCTCTCCTCGCATCTTGTTGGCTGGGGCTCCTAGGCTGCATCTTAGCAGAGAAGAACTTTAAAGAGAACTTCGAAGGCTTGATGGTGTTTGCCTGTTACCTGTGGCCCAGGTGTGTGTGATCGTAGGACTGACTGGGGGAGGTGACTCAATACACATGGTAAGAACGGCCAGCAGCTTGGAGAGAGGCTCCCTAAGGTCTTCAGTTCCCCTAACATAGATGGTTGGCTTTGCCGAGCCTCCAAGAGAACCTTCCTGGGGCAGCAGTGATTTGGACCATCTCTGGGCTGTGCCAGAAGAATCCCTGGTACAGATGTTAGGTTTAGGGGTGAGCCCAGGTGATGTTCTAGGAGGTGTGGAGCGTCATGGCAATGGGCTTGATAAAATGTGGATGGTGGTGCTCTGGAGGAGGTGAGGCGGTTTTGACCCTGGCTGTCTTTAGGGAAAGGGAGTAGGCCATTGATGGAGTTGGTCTCCTGCCCGGAAGAGGAGCCTGGGTGGCAGATGATTGCTCTTGTATGGGAGCCCTGGGAGGGGAGAAAGTTCCTCCTGGGCACCCAGAGGCACATCTGCTGCCTGTTTCTGCCCCAAGGCTGGCTGCTGCTCCCCAGGTATGTCCTAGAGGATGTAGGACAAGAGGCACCTGGCACAGTCCTTCCAGCAGATGGCAACCTCCAGGTGCTGTGGGAACTGCTTGCTGACAGCTCTTTCAAAGACTGTCCAGGTGGTTGGGGCCGTAGGCTTGCAGGGAACTGGGAGAGAACTTTTATGATCTTTAACATTAGGAATTCCAGTCCTTGAGAGATAGACCTGCGCTGTGGAGTCCCGTTTCTTGTCACAGGGTTCTTTTAGGTGGGAGATCTTTGAGAGTCACCGTGCTTCGCTGGATTTGTCTTAGCCCCTGTCCTGGTCTTCCCAAACCCTTGCCAGCGGAAAGTATGAGGAAATTCAGAGAATCCAGAGAATTTCCTGTACTTTCTAAAGAGTGTCTCTCCAGGTCCCATTCCTGAGGATCAGGTACGACCTGAGGCCTTGAGTGAGGACTTATCCCCCCTCTCCCACTTTGTCTTCCTCCTCTTTTTAGTTGGCTGTGGGCTGCTTTTCTTTGAAATGTGCTTTCAAACACTTTCAATGAACTTTCAGTTATTTTGAGCTTACTTAGGCAGCGGACTTCCTCCTTGATTCCCCCAACTGTGAGATGCTTGGCACACCTCCCCCTGTCCCTGACCTGTTCTGTTAACCATCTTGCACCCCTTTTCTGCTCAGCCCGGAGGAATCCTGCAGTGACTTTCTTTGCCTGAGGCTGAAAAGGATGCCGAACTGCCCAAAGGGTGCCCGCAAAGAAGCATTCATGGTCTCAATAGAGTAGAAATAATTTTGCTTTTTAAAATTTATTTTATCGTTACATTTTGGCTAGAGTTGAGGGACAAGGCAGATGCTTCCCTCTCCGGGGTGTGTGTGTGTGTGTGTGTGTGTGTGGAAGAATTGGGCCAGGTGCAGAGAAAGGGACACCTTTGCAGATGCCTTGTTTTGCTTTGTTTTGCTCGGTGGGATTGAAAGCAGCTGTCCTTGTTGTCCTTTGGGGTGTGGAAATGTTTACTATGTTTTTGTGTCTGCCCAACGTTTTCTCGTCTCATTGTATCATAAGCATGATATTATTCTTATCTCCTATCAAGCTCTAAAATTTGGAAGTTGAGCTTCTCTTCATTTCTCCTCTTTCTTGCAAATGGTGATGTTTTTTGGGTCGATTTTGTCCCAAGCCTGACTGATTATGAAGCTCACCTGGAGTGGTTGTTAAATTTCAGCACACAGACTCTGATTCCATGCTTCAGGATGACTGCTGGGAAACTGTATTTTAAACATTCTGGGTCACTCTTAAGATGTTTAGGAGATACTATTGAGTGTGCCTTAAATATTGTAAAAATGACCAAAGCTTAATAAAAAGAGAAATGTTTCTATGTTCAAATGCAGTTCTTTTTTGTTTCTGGAGAATTTTAGAATACTAATTTGTTAAATTTATATTTTTACCACAATATAGTCTTTTAAAATGATATTTTAATCCAGTATACCATTAAAAATGTAAAAAAAAAGTTAAATGTTAAGTGTAAAAAGGTTAAAAAAAAGTTCCAAACTGGTGTTATTATCAACCTTTTTATATGCTTCTTGGTGGGGGATGGTCTCATGATACCAGGTGTGGCTCAGATTTAATTTAATGCTATTAACCTCTTCAGAGTTGTGAAACTCAAACTAAATATTCTTTGACTCCGAATCCAAGCATCTCCATGGGGTGATTTACTTGGAGTAACCACAAAGACTGTATCCCTTGGGACCAGGGACTAAAAGGCTGCCTGCTTCAAAAACCAGATGTTCTTTGGGCAAAGCCCCAGGTAACTGGGCACTTGCTCAGCCAGCCCGATTGTTTTTACAGAGCTGGGTCTTGCTTAAGATTGACAAAGCTTAGGTTCTCTGCTATTATCTTAGTTGTTGGTTGAAGCCACTGATAACTTTGAGAGCCTGTGTCCTGAGATTACTGTTACAATGCTTGTCAATTTTTGAAAGTCATTGTGAAAGAAAATATCGTGCCTTTTCCTGGACTTGTCACTTTCTTTGCACTTGGGGAAGAGAGATTGAGAAGTGATTTTTGACCTTGTGAAACTGAAAACTAAGGGCTCCTTTCAGAGTTGATGATTGATGATACCCGTTGGTGGTGGTTATTGGGGTAACTTTGAAAAGGAAATGATGGCAGGCTGTGTGCTCCATGTTCCCTTGCCTGTTAGTGTCCTGTGACACTGCCAGCGATTGCTTGATAGCCACTACTTATCACTTAGAAGTCATTCTATTGCTCTAGGTACACACATAGTAACAGTATCATTCTTTACAGAAACACACCTTTCACGACTACTCCATGGCTTGTCTCCTGGAGTAATGGATCCAGGAGAAATAGGACTCTGTTCAGATGTTAGGAGATGTTTCCTCCTAAATGTATTGATATTCTGTTAGTTTGATTATCATTATTTTTAAAAGATGATCAGTTGGGATGTTATGGTTTGATGGAAACCCAGACTTTTGCACAAATACAGTATTAAGAAGATGAAGAAGGTAGATGTTTGTATCAAGTTGTATGATAATTTCCAGCCTTCTATTCTCATGCATTTAACTTCTCTGTGATTTGAGACTGAGGGGTCAAGATGTTAGAATCATTCTTTGGATTAAAAAAAATTATTTTATAGAGTGTGTGAGTGGAGGAGAAGGACAAAGGGAGGGAGAGGGAGAGAGAGAGAAATATACCAAGGAGCCGCCATGCATTGTGGAGCTGAATCCAGGGCTCCATCCCAGGACCCTGGGAACATGACCTGAGCTGAAATCACAAGTCGGATGCTCAACCAGTTGAGCCTAGCATCTCTCTGGATTTTTCCTCATTGCGATTTGGCTTTCCATAGTCATTCCTGCAAGGAAATTTTCCTCTTTTCTTTCTTATATTCATTTGAACATTTATTCCAACACACATTTGGCTGTCTAGTATGTGCAAGGTGGTGGGCTGTAAGGATGGACATGATAAATAAGGTGGTTTCATCTCTCAGTAACCTCTTATCCACTGGAGGAAATCCTTTAACTTAGGCTTTCATGGGTTTCTCTCTTTTTAAATACATTTTTTCTTATAAAGACAATATGTTCTGGTTGTAATTAAAATATTAAAACATGGCAGAAATAGGTGATACCTAACATTAATCAAGCATTTAGTGTGCCATACATTGTTTAGGGTACTTTACATGTATTATTTCATTTAATAGTCATAAAAATTCTAGGAAAGAATTACTGTTATTATCGGCCATTCACTAGGAGATTAAGGCTCTTGCCCCAAGTTACAGAGCTAGGCTGTAGAGGAGCCTGGACTGGACCCATGCAGTCTATGAAGAGTAGAATGGATTTAGGGTATGAGCCTCTATTGATGTCACATTGTCTTTCCTATTTTATGTCTGAGGACAATCAATGAAGAACCTTAGTTTGAGACAAAGTGGATTGGAAGCCAGGGAGATAAAACTTACTGTAGGGGTCACATTAGGGCTTATTTTCTGCTAATAATGAGCTTCTGATTTGATTAAAATAATATTGTTGCTTACACCAAACATGACATTTTCTTTCTTTTGCACACATGAAACTAGATTTGACATTTAACTCCAGGATAATTACCTTGGGCAGGCCTAAAGAATCAGAAATGTTGCCTTGGCTGGCATTTATCTTATTCCGAAGTGACCTGAGTTTGTAATTCTAATCAGAACACAAGGACCAGCCTGAATTCTTTTTCCTTTGGTGTACACTCTTTGGGATTTAGTGGTCTCCCTAGCAGAACTGGAGTGGCAGTGAGCATCTGATCTGCTCATTTGATCTTAACATCTCAGCTGTAAGGAGTCTCAAGGGCAAATGGGGCTTATTGATAGAATAGTGGGCGGCTCTGTCAGTGTAGTTGGTGAGAAGAGAGGTGGTGTGGCTTAGTGGATCAGTCATTAATCTGTCACCACAGAAACTTGGCTTGTAATAGAGAGTAGCAGAAAATCATTTTGATTAAACAGGTTCAAGGAGACTTAAATGAGTTTGTGATCCTGACTCTCTTTAATGAACCCACTATCTTAAATCGCCTGTACTAAATGACCACTGATAGAAATAATTATTTCAAGGGAATCATTGTAAAGGGATGGTTTGGAAGTCCTTAGGCTTCAGACCATTCTTGTGTTTTCTCTCCTTACCTTCAGTTTGTCCTTGACAGGGAAAACCTAGTTCTTGCCTGGCAAGGATTGTGGAGCTTCTTTACCCAGTTGAGTTTCCTAGTTGAGTTCCTCTGCCTCTCCTAGCCCTTCCCCAGTCCTGCTCTGCAGTATTTCAGCTGAGCTGGATTGCTGAGAGGGTAAATCCTCTCCAGATATTGATGATATTATTTTCAAAAGCAAGAAGTGGTCCCAAATGGATCATCAGGCCTTTGTTACTCCCTTAGAGGCATAGGACCTAATCAGTAGGTAAACTATTTTATCTTGCTTGGAGAGACAAAGTAATGTTAGCTGTTAAATATTTTATAATAAATCATACATGATTTCCCTAATGTGTTTCAGTCCAAACACACTCAGTATCTAAACTTGAACACTTTTAAGATGACTCATTTTACCTTTCTTTTTCTGAGGTGACTATAAATGTTCCTTAGGAAATTCCTCGGACCCAAGCTCAGAGTTGATCTCATCTCCCCAGATAACTACAAATAAAATAGATATCCTATAAGAGATTAAATAATTTGCCCAAGGCTGCAAGTATTTTCTCACCGTATTTCATATAATGAAAGGTGTCCTCACTTTTAATATGTAGCATTTATGTGTACTTCTAAGAAAGAAGACCGTGTCCAGAATGAAGAATTCAGTAGACCCTTGGGTAAATTTGGGAGTCCAGAGGTCTACCCACTCAGTGTAAAAGATAAACAAGAAGTGAACCCATCATGCAGAAAAAGGACCATAGCAAGGTGACTTGCAAGTCTTCCTTTGGCATTGGTGGATGGAGGGAAAAGTATGCCTCTGGCATTTGAGCAGGCTGACTCTTGTAGGTTTCTTGTCTGAATTCATACGACCATGTGGCCTCCTCAGATTTTAGTTAATTTAAGGTCGTTGGATTGCCCTTTTTGAATTCCTGACTGCATTTGTTAAGTGGGAATAATAACACTCTTATTGGTGAGGACTCTAGATTTCAAGTGACTTAAATCTAGTTCAAGCTGGCTTAAATGGAAAGGAAAACTTACCTATGTAACTGAGGAGTCTACTGATAAACATGGCTTTAAGTAAGGTTTAATCCAGAGACTCAGGTTATATCATAGGACTTGGATATTTGGATATGTGTGTCATTCAGTTTTCTCTCCCCTTATTCCCCGGTCTTTGGGCTTTCTTTTCCCTATTTTGGTTTTGTTCTCAGGCTAATTAATCACATAATTAGTGATGGTGGCTCATATCAACTACAAATTTATATCATTAGACAGATTTTATATCTTAGTAGTGCCAGCAAAATTCCCAGAATTGAGCCTCATTAGATTTACCTATTGTATATACTCATCCTCAGTCAATCACTCGGGACAATTGGGTAGACTATGCCAATCGTCCAGGCCTGGGACCTGGGGATAAAGTGATGGTGGGGGCTCTATTGAATCACATTTTGAAAGGGAGAGTTGAGAGGTAGCTCCTTAAGGGGAAGTGGATGTCCACTATGTTGACCAGCCTTCTAGGGTTGGTGTGAAGAGTTTAACTGGCTAATACGTGGGAAGTTCTTAGTAAAATGTCTGGTGTCATCATAAATGCTGAGCAGATGGAGGCTATTACTTTTATTAATATTAACAACTCCTACATCACTTTATTGTTTCTCAATTCATAGTTGTATTTGTTTATATTTTAGCTGTCTAAATCATTGGGTGCTTCCTGAAGAAAGAGACTGAGTCGTCTTATGCATATCACAGAATAGGTAGTGAGTAAGCATTGTGTTGACTTGAATTTTTTCTTAAGCACAACTCTTGATGCATCCCTGGGGACAGAAATCCCATAGGAGAATTATAAGCATGTGTCCTTTTATAGTTTTTGATAGACAGAAATTATACATCATACACACATTGAAAAACAGTGTTTTGGGGGGACCTAATCTCTGCCTCTAAGCTGGGTCCTTACAACTTTATAAACCCTTTCAGGATGCACTGTATATCAAGCTCAGTGTCCCTGGACTTTGACCATTAAGCTCAGCACAAAAGGTTGCTCAGTTAATGTTGGAATGAATTTGAGTGAATGAATGAATGAGTGAATTATCCTGGACCAGGACTTTCCACACCTCCAGGATGGGGACAAGTTGTTCTTTGCAGAAGGCTGGGCCCAATAAGTCATGTTAGCTTTGGACATGTGTCTCTCTTTCTTTTGGTAACTGATAGTGGTTATGGATACCAACAGGTGGGGGTGCTGTTGAGAGTCCTGGGGAAACTGACAGGGAAACCGAACCCCCCCCCCACACACACAATTTGGGCACAGTTTCTGAACCTGTGAAAAGCTCTTTGAGCCTGAGTCCTGTCATGGTGAAGAGCCCACTCTTGACCTGAGCTCACTTTGCCATCTTGGCAAGTATAAGCTTGGGTCTTTGGCCAGAGTTGCACTTTCCTTATCTATAAAAAGTAGAGCAATCATAGCTACTTGCTAGGATTTGGAGCAAGATAAGTAAGATCATGATGCAAAGTAGGTGCTCATGATCTTTGAGTAACTGGTATACCTCCTCTTCTGACTTGCTTTGTGAGGGTCACTTCTCTTCTGCCCTGTGAGTGTGAGTGAATTGTTGGCACATGGCTTCACATGTTGTTTTCTGTATCATGTCTTAGAAATGTTGTGGAAACTTGTTCCATTATCCTTGATCTTGTCTTCCTCCCTTGCCAGTTGAGATGGCTGTGAGGTTCTGTGTGGTCTGTTTTCTGTTAATTTCCCGCTTGCAGCTCCTGGCACAGAACTCCTTCCCATTATGTTTCACATCATCACTGGACTTCCTGAAGCTGGCAGCTTCTCATGATGTATAGGAGAGGGGCTTTGTGCCCAGCTGTGCCTGAAATCCTAGTTATGTGAAGGGCTCCCCAGGGATCTCTGTTATGCTGGCTAAGCCCTAATTGGTATCACTTTTAATGTTAAACTCTGATCCAGTTTCCTCTAGCCCATCTCAAAAGGTATAAAGCCTTGTGTCCTACAGAGTGATCCAGGCTGGCTTTGGGGCAGATGGGCTTCTGCATTACTGTCCTTGAGGAAATTCCTGCAGGCTCTAGCACATGCTTCTGGTTGGAGTTCAGGAGTCCCCAAGCTCCTGGTTTGACTTTAGAACCAGCAGGAAAGTACTGATAGGGTTGGCCAGGCCTTTGTTACTTCTCTCCTCAGGGGCAGTTCTTCAGTTTTAGATCATGACAGGCTATCAGAAGGCTGACCTATAATTCACTAAAGGCAAAGCAGATTGGCTGTGGTTTAGGAAAACCCAAACAATAAAAAATAGCCAATGCAGAGCCTGGTGGTGCCCTCCTGCAGACATGGTTTATACCTGACTGGGATACACCGTCTAGTATGGCAAACAGACAAATAATCACAAAGTCACCATTCAGGTACAGTAGCCAAAAGTGATATAAGGTAGAGGTACAGATGCCTTGAGCCTATGTAAAGGGGAGGGGAAGGGGCTAATTAACTCTTTCCCTGGGAAAGCCATTGGAGCTGCTAGGTGGCGGATGACAGGAAGGAGCCAGGCGAGGAGGAGAGGTGGTTGTGTTCCAGGTAGACTGTGGCGAGAGCAGGTCCAAAGATCTTGAAGTGGGAAGTCCCTGTTGTGTTTCCATTAGACATGTTTGCCCTAGGATTCTGTTAAGTAGCAAGCTCTCTCCTAGTTGATTTAAAAATCACACTTTGCACATTTTCAGTTGAACACATACTTTGGGGGCAGGGGAATGAGTCCCCTGTGACAAGTGAGATATACAGATGGGTCACGTCCTCGGAAGGGTTGCCTGTTCGTTTGTTCCCCCTCTGTGCCAGCTTTGACAGCCATCTGTGTGTGTAATAAGTATCTATCCCTGGCTTTGCCTCCTCCTTTTCAGAAAGTACTTCTTTCTCTTCTAGTGTCTGTAGCCCAAGAGCTTTTCCTTCCCTCGGTGGGCCAGTGTCCTAGGCTGTCATGTTCCTATAATTGCTGCTGCTCTTTAGAAATCAAGGCACCCTAGAGTTTCTGGATGTAGTGATGATTTGTGAAGTATTTATGTCAGCAATGAGACTGGTTTATATGGGCTGGTCCTTGCCCTCCTCCCCATTCCCTTCCCATGTTACCACTGCGGGGAAGAAAATGGGTGCCAGGCTTGGAGGCCAAAGATGAAAACCAAGATTTCCACCCCCAAGGGTCACAGTTTAGGGGGAGAGATGGACATGCATGCATTTCCTATAGCCCCATGTCAGAGTGCTGACTGGTGTGAGGCATTTCATAGCTGCTGCTTCTGGGTCCACCCAGTGTCCCTATGACAGCCATGAAGATAAATGTTTCTTTCTAGGGAGATGAAAATGAGTTATTGGAGATTCTTCTGGAAGGATAATATTAAAGCCCACATTAACTTGATTGGGATGCTTTTCTTAGGATCCTATACAAATATGTCCCTCAAAAGACTCTCTCCTTTGATCCTTTAAAATGAACTTTTTCTCTTCTTCTTCTTCTTTTTTTTTTTTTTTTTTTTTGCATACTGGGGAAGGGAGGAAGGAAGGACAATTTATATAACTATTTCTAGTAATTTGCAAACTCTTCCTGTGTGATCTACAACATGTCACACTACAGAGGGCACCGTCAACATTCCCCAGCATAATTATGTGGTGGGTGAACAGGCATTTATGCAAAGTCCATCGATGCCTGTGATTGGAGCAGGGAAGCAGAACTTCCTGCAGGCGTTCAAGCAGTCTTTGTGCGGATATAACCTAGAGAAGACAACTATCCAGAGAGTATAAGCCTTCACTTTTCTATTTTAGCTCTATCCTTTCTCTCCCACCATTCATTCATTAATTCATTCATTTGTTTAAATGTATTCATTTAAATTCAAAGCAGTTTACATACAGTGTAGTATTAATTTTGGGAGTAGAACCCAGTGATTCCTCACTTTCATACAACACCCAGTACTCATCCCAACAAGTTTCCTCCCTAATGTCCATTGCCCATTTAGCCAAGTCCCTAACCCAACACCCCTCCAGCAACCCTCATTTTATCCTCTGTATTTAAGAGTCTCTTATGGTTTGCCACCCTCTCTGTTTTTATCTTATTTTTCCTTCCTTTCCCCTACGTTCATCTGTTGTGTTTCTTAAATTCCACATGAGTGAAATCATATGAGATTTGTCTTTCTATGCCTGACTTATTTTACTTAGCATAATACACTCTAGTTCCATCCATGTAGTTGCAAATTCTGTCCCACCATTTAGATGGAATCACTGTAACTCAGCTCAAAAAAAGGCCAGGCCAAGTTGTAGGTGACAAGCTATTGCCAAGGTAAAAAGGAAAAATGCCTGAGTGAGGTGCCAGAACAGTGGATTTTCAGACTCATATCTTCATAATCTTGAAACATCACCACTGGGCTTTTTAAAATGTAGATTTTGGGGCATCTGGGTGGCTCAGTTGGTTAAGTGTCTGACTTCGGCTCAGGCCATGATCTCATGGTTTGTGGGTTCAAGCCCTGTGTCGGGCTCTGTCCTGACAGCTAGCTCAGAGCCTGGAGCTTGTTTCAGATTCTGTATCTCCCTCTCTCTTTGATCCTCCCCTGCTCATGCTGTCTCTCTCTCTCTCTCAGAAATAAATAAAAAACATTAAAAAAAAGAAAATGAAGATTTCAGCCCTCAGTCTGGAGGCTAGTCTTCAGTAGGTCAAAGGTGACAGTTAGGAAGCTGCATTTTAAATAAGCAGTGCAGATAATTGTGCTGCAGGTAATTTTTAGGCTGTATTTACAGGAAAAATCCTGGAGAATTGTTATGTATCCTAAATACCCAACACCAAGAGATCCAATGAATAATAAAATTTAGGCAAAATGAGCATTTTGTCTAATAGTAAATGACTGTGAGGGCTGTATTTTCCCTGTAGGCCAACAGAGCTATTGTTGATACCAGTCGAAAGAAGGGTTTTGCTTTCCATTGTATGTATATCCCTAGGTCTCAGTGGCAGTCATTGTTATGAGCTGCTCATGGAGTGAGATAACAATGAACTCTTGACTGGCTTCTAGGGACATGTGTGCATGTGAGCAAGGTGAAATTGACATGGGGCCTTCTACATGATAAAGTCCTAGGGATCGTCTCAGTAAATCTTCATGTCTCCAAAGGAGCCTGAATCCAGCCAGTGATGGGCTAACTTTGTATCTTCTCTAGCAGAATTGATAGGTTTTGTGCATAATGAAGGAAATTGACTCTGACATTGGCTTTGGTTTACAGAGAAGTGAGTATTGAAGCTTAAGTGGTGCTAAGAGTATGTAATAAGGAATGGTGGATATTCTACAAAATATCTGCTTTCACAGAGGTGTGATTTTGGGCATGGGTTTGCAGATACTGGCAGTTGGAAGCACAGAGAATGTCTGAGGGATGTGGGTCAGACAGTGATACTACTTGCAACTCTCTTTTTGGTGAATTAATATTTTTGATTGATTGGCCAGATAATTTTGGAAAGATCAGAGGACACCAAAAGCAAAGACTCATCAAAGGTCAGAAAATTTTTGAGGATCATCAGGAGTTGGAGTACTCCTTGTTCTAAAGCCATTCCATTGGCCCACTGAACAAACTCTCACACTTTGCTTTACCCTTTGTTGTTGAATTCCCTCTAATCAATGGTACCTAAAATTGATAAAACCATTGTCAAGAGGGAGAAAATAGTTAACAGATGATAAATGAACAGATTTATGTGGCTACTTGGCATCTTTACATAGTCCCATTGTTAAGGGACCGTTGGGTAGTTTCCATGTCTTTTTATGCTCATTGGATATGCTGATTACTTTGTGACATTGGTGGGTTTAGTTGGCTGGTTGGTGTTCAGAACTTTGATTAGGCTAAGGCATCAACTTGCTATCTCAGCCAGCTAATTTTTTCATTTTCTTTTTTTTTTTAAGATTAAAGCTGATTTTTATAAATACTGTTTATTGTCAAGTTGGTTTCCATATAACACCTAGAGCTCATCCCAACAAATGCTCTCCTCCATCTCTATCACCCATTTTCCCTTCTCCCTCAACCCCCATCAACCCTCAGTTTGTTCTCTGTATTTAAGAATCTCTTATGGTTTGCCTCACTCCTTCTCCGTAACTATTTTTCTCCCCTTTCTCTTCCCCGTGGTCTTCTCTTAACTTTCTCCTGATCCACATATAAATGAAAACATATGGTATCTGTCTTTCTCTGCCTGACTTATTTCACTTAGCATAATAACCTCGAATTCCATCCACGTTGCTATAAATGACCAGATTTCATTCTTTCTCATTGCTATGTAGTATTGTATATATAAACCACATCTTCTTGATCCATTCATCAGTTGATGGACATTTAGGCTCTTTCCATGATTTGGCTATTGTTGAAAGTGCTGCTATGAACATTGGGCTACATGTGCCCTTATACATCAGCACTCCTGTATCCCTGGGTGAATTCCTAGCAGTGCTCTTTCTGGGTCATAGGGTAGTTCTCTTGTTAATTTTTTGGGGGACCTCCACACTCTTTTCCAGACCATCATCCAGCTAGTTTTGCTGTGACTCTGGATCTGGCCTACAACCTTTGACCAGTCTACTTGAATAAGACCTAGGTCATTTTCAATGAATGAGAGAATAAAAATGTTATACATGGTAAAGATAAACTGTGATTTTCTTTACATGACAGAGTTGATGGTATAAAAATTTTTCTTACCTCAGAAAGACCTTTGCATATGTTTTTCAAAGTACTTTAATTTGTTTCTCTCCATGGTCATCCTGGACCTAGATGCTTGCCTTTCTAGTAACCAGATCCTGGTACACAGATTCAGTAGTTGTGTTTTTTCACATGCATATGTTCCTATCACAGATACTTATTGGCTTGGGTGTTACATACTAGACACTGTGCTGGCTGTTTAGGATATAGCAGGGAGTGGAAAAAAGCCGATTTTTGTCCTCTGGAATCTTCAGGCTCCTTGTCTGAGATAAAATGAAGAAGAAGGGGTGCTTGTCAGCTGGGGACCTATTGGGAGTTGTTCTGCAAAGGAAAAGGCCTGGTTTACAAAGGAACCAGAGCAGTTAGGCAAGCTGGACATCCAGAGGCATTGTGACCTGAGCCATGTCTCTCTGTGGAAAAGTAGCATAAGCCTTTATCTCTGAATCTGTCTAGAGGTCAGGCCACCTCAGCTTATCTGAGCTCTTGCTGACACACATGGGTTGCTTTGCTGTTTCACCTAAGTTGAAGAACTCAGGCAGTGCCAGCAGAAGGGTGCTAGTTGTTACAGTTGAGGTAGAGCATTTAGATGAGACAGGACTTGATGTGTATGAATGCTGAAGTGTGGTGTTTCTCCCTGTCTGTCCTCTAGGTAAAGGTCTGGATTGGTAGGGAGTGTGTTTCATTGGAGTATAACATACGTAGAGCAAAAGTGCCAACCACGCGTGTACTAGCCTGACGTTCTTTCATAAAGTGAACACACCCATACAACCATCAACCAGATCAACAGACAGAACATTATCAGCATCTGATCAGTCTATTTTGTGTCCTTTGCTGTCATGGTCTGTTCCTGTTTCAGGCAAGAACACTCCTGACTTGTAACTCTATAGACTAGTTTTGTCTGTTTTTATACTTTTATAATGGAATTATATGGTTTTGTCTGGCTGCTTTTGCTCAACATCAAATGTGTGATACACCGTGTGTCACTCTGCTTTGTTCATTCTCATCACAGTGTGAAAATTCCATAATTTATCTGTTTTATTGTTTTTTAAGTCTTTAATCCCAGCATAGTTAACAAACAGCGTTATATTAGTTTCAGGGGTACAGTATAGTGAGTCAGCACTCTATACATTTTACTCAGTGCTCATAAAGAAATGTGTACTCTTCATCCCCTTAACCTGTTTCACCCATCCCCCACCCACCTGCCCTCTGGTAGCCATCAGTTTGTTCTCCATAGTTGAAAGTCTGTTTTCTAGTTTGTCTCTTTCTTTCTTTTTTTTTTTTGTTTCTTAAATTCCACATATGAATGAAATCATACTGTATTTGTTTTTCTCTGACTTATTTCACTTAGCATTATAACCAATAGATTCATCTTTGCTGTTGCAACTGGCAAAATACCTTTCTGTTTTATGGCTAAGTAATAATCCATTCCACATCTTCTTTATTCCTTCATCTATCAGTAGACACTTTGATTTGGCTGTTGTCAGTGCTGCAATATACATAGCAGTGCCTATAATAGAATTCAATTTTGAAGTTTTTGAGGAGCCTCAGTACTGTTTTCCACAGTGGCTGCACCAGTTTGCATTCCCATTGTGCATGAGGGTTCCTTTTTTTCCACATCCTCACCAATACCTTGTGTTTCTGATTTCTGCCATTCTGGCAAATGTAAGGTGATAACTCATCATGGTTTTGATTTGCACTTGCCTGATGGTGAGTGATGTTCAGCATACTTTCATGTGTCTCTTAACCATCTGTATGTCTTCTTTTTTAATTAAAATTTTTTTTAATGTTTTATTTATTTCTGAGAGAGAGAGCGTGAACAGGGGAGAGTCAGAGAGAGAGGGAGACACAGAATCTGAAGCAAGCTCCAGGCTCTGAGCTGGCTGTCAGCACAGAGCCTGACGCGGGGCTCGAGCCCACAAACCATGAGATCATGACCTGAGCCAAAGTTGGACACTTTACCGACTGAGCCACCTAGGCACCCCTGTATGTCTTCTTTAGAGAGATGTCTGTTTATGTCTTCTTCCCATTTTCAAAAATTGGATTATTTGTGTTTATGTTGAGTTATATAAATTCTGTATATATTTTGGATACTAACCATTTATATGATATGTCATTTATAAATATCTTCTCCGTTAAATAGGTTGCTTGTGAGTTGTTTCCTTTGCTGTGCAGAAGCTTTTTATTTTGATGTAGTCCCAGTAGTTTATTTTTGCTTTTATTTCCCTTTCCTCTGGAAACATATCTAGAAATGTTATAGTCAGTGTCAGAGAAATTACTGCCTGTCTTCTCTTGCAGAGTTTTTATGGTTTCAGGTCTCACATTTAGGTCCTGTATCCTCTTTGAGTTTATTTTGTATATGGTGCAAGAAGTGGTTTAGTTTCATTTTTTTTTTTGATGTAGTCCAGTTTTCCAACACCATTTGTTGAAGATACTGTTTCTCATTACATATTCTTACCTCTTTTGTCGAAGATTAATTGGCCATATAATCATGGGTTTATTTCTGGACTATGTGTTCTGTTCTTTGGACCTATATGTCTGATTTTTTTTGTCAGTACCATACTGTTTTTATTACTGTAGCTTTGTATTATATCTTAAAATCTGGGATTATGATACTTCTAGCTTTTTCTTTTTTCATATTGCTTTGGTTATGTAGGGTATTTTGTGGTTCTTTGAAAAATGTTGTCATTTTGATAGAGGTTGCATTACATAAGTAGTTTGCTTTGGGTGGTATGGACTTTTTAACAGTACTTATTCTACCAAACCATGAGCATGGTCTTTCCATTTGTTGGTGTCATCTTCATTTTTTTTCATCAGCATTTTACAGTTTTCAGAGTACAGATCTTTCACCTCCATTAAGTTTATTCTTAGGTATTTCATTATTTGTGGTAGAAGTGTAGATGATATTTTTTTGTTAATTTCTTCCTATTCTTTCATTATAATTGTATAAAATGCAGTGAATTTCTGTATGTTGATCTTGTGTCCTCTGACCTTACTGCATTTATTTATCAATTCTAGAACTTTTTTGGTGAAGTATTTAGAGTTTTCTGTAAATGGTATCCTATCCTCTATAAATTTTGAAAGTTACTTCTTATCAATTTTGATGTTTTATTTATTTTTATTATCTCACAGTTGTGGCTATGACTACCAGTAGTATGTTGAATAAAAGTGGTGAGAATGGACATCTTGTCTTGTTTCTGACCTTAGGGGAAAGGCTATCAGTTTTTCACCATTGAGTATGATGTTGATTGTGGGTTTTTCATAGGTGGTCTTTATTATCTTGAGTTATGTTCCTTCTAAATGGTTACTACTTTGTTCAGAGTTTTTTTTTTCATGAGTGGGTGCTGTACTTTGTCAAATGATTTTTCTGCATCTTTTGAAATGATCATATGGTTTTTATCCTTTCTCTTTTTCATGTGATGTATTATGTTGATTGGTTTGCAAATATTGAACCATCCTTGCATCCCAGGAATAAATCGCACTCAATCATGGTGGATGATTTTTTTCAAATGTATTGTTGAATTCAGTTTACTAATATTTTTTTGAGGATTTCTGTATCTATATTCATCCGGGTTATTGGTATTTAGTTTTCTTCTTTTGTAGTTTTCTTTATCTGATTTTGGTATCAGGAAATACTGGCCTCAGAATGAAATTGGAAACTTTCTCTCCTCCTCAGTTTTTTGGACTAGGTGGAGAAGAATGAGTATTAATTTTTCTTTAAATGTTTGGTAGAATTAACCTGTGAAGCAATATGGTACTGGACTTTTGGAAGTTTTTTGATTTAATTTCATTGCTGGTAATTGGTCTGTTGAAATTTTCTATTTCTTCTTCACTTTTGGGATGTTTTATGTTTCTGAGGATTTATCCATTTCTTCTAGGTTGTCCAATTTGTTGGCATATAATTTTTCACAATATTCTCTTATAATCCTTTATTTCTGTTGTGTCAGTTATTTCTCTTTCATTTTTCATTTTGAGTTTTCATTGTATTTTTTCTTAATATAACTGAGGCTTACAAATTTTGTTGATCTTTTTTTCCAAGGATTAGCTCCTGGTTTCATTGATCTGTTCTATTGTTTTTTAGTCTCTATTTTATTTCTGCTCTTATCTTCATTATTTCCTTCCTTGTACTGGTTTAGGGGTTTGTTCTTCTTTTTCCAACTCCTTTAGTAAGGTTAGGTTGTTTATTTGAGCTTTTTCTTCTTGAGACCTGTATTGCTATAAACATCTCTCTTATAACAGCTTTTGTTGCATCCCAAAGATTTAAGTTTACTATGTTGTCATTTTCATTTCTCTCCACGTATTTTTTATTTCCTCCTTAATTTTTTGGTTGAACCCTTCATTGTTTAGTAGCATATTATTTAAATTCCATGTATTTGTGTCCTCCTCAATTTTTTCTTGTGGTTGATTTCTAATTTCATAGCATTGTGGTCAGAAAAGATGTCTGGTAAGACTTAAGGCTTTTTGAATTTGTTGAGAGTTGTTTTGTGGCCTAGTATGTGATCTGTTCTGGAGAATGTTCCATGGGTCCTTGAAAAAAATGTGTAGTCTGCTGTTTTAGGGTGAAATGTTCTGAATAATTTGGAGATCCACCTGGTACAGTATGTCATTGAAAGCCACTGTTGGCATATTTATTTTCTGTTTGGATGATCTATCCATTGATGTAAGTGGGGGTGTTGAAGTCTCCTGCTGTTACTGTATTACTGTTGATTACTTCCTTTATGTTTGTTTTAGCTTCTTTATGTATTTGGTGCTTCCGTTTTGGGTGCATAAATATTTATAATTGTTAGATCTTGTTGGATTGTTCCCTTTATGATTATATAGTGTCCTTCATTGTCTATTATTACAGTCTTTGTTTTAAAGTCCCCCCCGCCACCCCCCAATATCAGTACTGCTACCCTGGCTGCCTTTTCACTTCCCTTCTCTTTCAATCCACATGTGTCTTTAGGTCTGAAATAAGTCTCTTGTAGGCATCATATGGATGGGTCTTGCTTTTTTTTATCCATTCCATCACCCTGTGTCTTTTGATTGGAGTGTTTAGTTCTTTAATATTCAGAGTAATTATTGTATATACTTATTGCCTTTTTGTTTATGGTTGTTGTTATAGTTTTTCTCTGTTCGTTTTTTCTCTTCTCTCAGGTTTGTTGGCATTCTTAAGTGGTATACTTGGAGTCCTTTCTCTTTTTTATTTTTACATTTTTAATGTTTATTTGTTTATTTTTTGGGTGGTGGAGGGGCAGAAAGATGGAGAGAGCACATCCCAGCAGGCTCCATGCTGTCAGTGCAGATCTTGACATGGAGCTCCATCTCATAAGCTATGAGATCATGACCTGGGCTGAAATCAAGAGTAGGATGCTCAACGGACTGAGCCGCCCAGGTGTTCTCCCTTCTTAAAAAATTTTAATTCCAGTATAGTTAACATACAGTGTTAAATTAGTTTCATGTGTACAGTATAGTGATTTATTAATTCTGCATTAGTCTGTGGTCATCAGGATATGTGTACTCTTAATCCCTTTTACCTATCACACACACCATTTACCACTACCCCCTTCCCCCCCCCCACCTCTGGTAACTATCAGTACTCTATAGTTAAAAGTCTCCTTTTTGGTTTATCTCTTTTTCCCCTTTTGTTCCTTTCTCTTAATTTTTTTGCCTATTAATGGTTTTTGGTTTGTGACTACCATTAAGTTTGTATATAACATCTTATGCATCTAGCAGTCTGTATTGTTGACAGTCACTTAAGTTTAAACCTATTCTTTACTACTCTCTCCCACCTACATTTTAGGTATATGGTGTCACACTTTATATACTTTTATTTTGTGAATCCCTGGACTGATGTTTATAGATATACCTATTCTTATGCTTTTGTGCTACCTAGTTTTCTTATTCCTACTATGGTCTTTCTTTTCATTCTCAGAGTCCTCTTTAACATTTCTTGTAGGGCTTGTTTAGTGATCATGAATTCCTTTAACTTTTGTTTGTCTGAAAAGCTCTTTATCACTCCTTCTATTCTGAATGATAGCCTTGCTAGATAGAGGTTTTTTTTTTTTTTTTCATTACTTTGACTATGTCTTGCCATTCCCTTCTAGCATACAGAGAATCTGCTGAAAGTCAGCTTATAGCCTTATAGGGTTTCCTTTGTATGTAGTTGTTTTCTCTTGCTTCTTTTAAAATTCTCTCCTTATCACTGTTTTTTTGCTCCTTTAATTACTGCATGTCTTGGTGTGGACCACCTTGGGTTGATTTTTTGGGGGCCTCTCTATGCCTCCTGGATCTGGGTTTCTCTTTCCTTCCACAGATTTAGGAAGGGTTCAGCTATTATTTCTTTAGATAAATCATCTGCTCCCCTCCCCCCCCCTCCTTCTGGAGCCTGATAAGGTATTTGCTTTTCTGATAGAATCTTGTACACCCCGGTCTTTCTCCAGGTTTGGGAAGTTCTTGGCTATTTTTTTTTTC
>NW_024082670.1:105719-125175 GCF_003009895.1 Hyaena hyaena
CCCCCCCCCCCCCCCCCCCCCCCGCCCTGCCCTTTTCTCCTGGGATTCCTGTAATGCAAATATTATTAGAGTTGATGGTGTTGGTGAGTTCACTAAATCTTTTTATTTTTTATTTTTTTTTCTCTTTCCTAAAGATTACTTTATGTTGTTCTATCCTCTAGGACTCTTCTGCTTCCTTTAGTCTACTATTTATTCCATCTAGTATATTTTTAATTTCATTTATTGAGTTCTTTATCTGATTGGTTCTTTTTATGTTTTCTTTCTCTTTGTTAAGGGTCTCACTGAGGTCTTCCACCCTTTTCTCAAGTGCAGGGAGTATTTTTATGACCACCGTATTAAATGCTCTGTCAGACATATTACTTACTTTTGCTTTGTTTAAGTCTCTTGCTGTGATTTTGTCCTGTTCTTTCATTTGGGACATATTCTTTGTCTCCTCATTTTGCCTCTCTGTTTTTATATGTTAGGAAATTCAGCTATGTCTCCTGCTTTTGAAAGTAATGGCCTTATGACAAATATCATATGTTTGCACGTATAGGAGGATTAGGAGGAACTTGACGGAGGAACAAGGGGGAGAAGAAGGGGGGAAATGGAGATTGGCATGGAGGAGGACACTTGTGGGGATGAGCACTGAGTGTTATGTGGAAACTAATTTGACAATAAACTATTTGTTAAAAAAAAAAAAAAGAAAGTAATGGCCTTATGAAGAAGAGATCCTGTAGTGTCTTGTAGTGCAATATCCTCTGTTGACTAGAACCCGGTACTTGGGGAGTATCTCCTGTGTGTGTTCCATATACCCTACTGTTGTGGCTGAGCTGCATTTGCCTTTAGCTGTATGCCATGGCTCTCTTTGCCTGTTGTGGGCAGGACTTGTTTCCTGTGTTGTTAGTGGGCCAGTTTGGGGCAATCTTGCGTTTGGGTTGTCAAACCAGGTATTTGTCAGAGATGTGGTAACAGCAAACTGTAGTGCCCTGAGAAACTTTAGTTGGTGTGTAGGGACCTACAGTCAGACCAGATGTCTGCTCCCAGGCCAACTGGCTCACAGCCATGGGCATAGTGGAAGGGACAGGTCTGTAGGATAATGTGGAGATGGGGCACCAAGTGTTAGCTAAGTTTGTACAGGTGTGCTATGGTAGGGGACCTGGAGCTGAGGCCTGGCTGGAAGAGTTGTGTACACAAAAGAGTGTAGGAGCATGGTGTCCTTTACCTACAAGATCTCTGCCTATTGTTTTTGGGAGGGGGCCTGCAGTGGCAGGGCCCAGAAGCAGGTACATTGGAGGGAGCAGATCTGTAGAAGCGGGTGGTGTTGGATGGAGAGTGTTGTCACCATGCTGGTTCTCACAGATGGCTAGGCTGCAAGGTTTGGGGGAGGGAAATGGCACATACTCCAAGATTAGTAAACAAATCTCCTTCCTGTATCACCAAGGCATTTTAAATAAAAAATGCTGTGTCTGTACTGTATCTCTGCAGGGCTGTTTGTTGTGCTCTCTTTCTCTCTCTCTCTTAGAAGGTTTCATGCCCAACATGGGGCTTGAACTCAACCCTGAGATTAAGAGTTGCATGCTCTACTGACTAAGCCAGCCAGGAACCCCATTGTGCTAGCTCAGGCACTCAGTTTCTGATCACTCTCTCAGCTTTCCCAGAGCAAGTCTACAGATTTTTAAAGTTTCATGTGTTAGGCATAACTTACTGTAAGAGTCTGTGAAATTCAGCCCCTCTGGTTTTTAAAGCCAAACATTATGGAGATTCTTTGTGCCTGGTTTGTCTGTTTCCCTCCCCTCTCCACACCTGCAGGCAGTCCTGCATGTATATTTAGCTCCCAAATATGTCTCTGCCCTTCCTACCCTCTTCATTGTGGCCTCTTGTTTACATTTAGCTGTAGAGGGTTTGTTCTGCCAAGTCTCAGGTTGTTTTCTGAGTTATTTAAAATTACATGGTTGTTATCTAGTTATATTTGTGGGATGAGTTGAGCTCAGGATCCTCCTACTCCACCATCTTCCCTAGAAGTCTCTATTTGTTCTATTATTGAAGGACCTTTGGGTAGTTTGCAAGCGTTGGCTATTATATAATAGCACCTTCTTGGGAATGTCTTCTGGTGAATCTATGTATGCATTTTGAAGCAGAGAATCCATTGGTCATAACATAGGTGAATATTCAGCTTTCATAGATGCAGTTATATAGTTTTCCCAAGTGGTTGTTCCAGTTAGTCTCTCTCTCCTAAAGCATTTTTGCTTTACTGACAGAGAAATCAAGCAAGCAAACAAACTCTACAGTCTAACTTGCATATTCAATTCAACAAAATACAATGAGCATCTACTTTATATCAGGTACTTGTCCACCATTATGGAGCCTCTGTTCTAGGTGGGGAGAAAAATATTGCAGAGAATAGGATGTAATAGTCAGTGGTAAGCACTACAGACAAAGTAATAAGGTCACTTAATGGGGGAAAGCATAGTCTCTTCAATAAATGGCGATGGGAAAACTGGATAGTCAAATGAAAGAAAATGAAATTGGACCCATAACTTACACCTCTCACAAAAATTAACTTGAAATGGATTAAAGGTTTATTTTTTTAACATCTTATTTTTGAGTAATTTATGTACCCAATATGGGGCTTGAACTTACAACCTTGAGATTAAAAGTTGCATACTTTAGGGGCGCCTGGGTGGCTTAGTCGGTTAAGCGTCCGGCTTTCACTTAGGTCATGATCTCACGGTTCGTGGGTTCGAGCCCTGCGTCGGGCTCTGTGCTGACTGCCAGCTCAGAGCCTGGAGGCTGTTTCAGAGTCTGTGTCTCCCTCTCTCTCTGACCTTCCCCTGCTCACGCTGTCTCTCTCTCTCTCTCTCCTAGAAATAAATAAAAAATATTAAAAAAAAAAAAGTTGCATACTTTACCAACTGAGCCTGCCAGAAGTCCCTAAAGATGTAAATGTAAGACCTGAAACCATGAAACTCCTAGAAGGAAACATAAGGAAAAAGTTCCTTGATACTGTTCTTTGCAATGATTTTTTTAAATATATAGACCAAAAATACAAGCAACAGCAGCAAAAAATAAAGAAGTAGGGCTATATCAAACTGTAAAAAGCCCCTGCACAGCAGAAGAAACAATCAACAAAATGAAAAGGCAATCTACAAAGTGGGATGAAATAATACCAAATCATGTGTCTGATAAGGGCTTATTATCTGGAATATGTAAAGCACTCATACAGCTCAATAGCAAAAGACAAAATAATCTGATTTCAAAATGGGCAAAGCATCTGGACGTAGATTTTTCCAAAGAACATATAGAAATGGACAACAGGTACATGAAAAGATGCTCAACATCACTAATCATCAGGGAAATCCCAATCAAAACCTCTGATACATCACCTCATGCCTGTTAGATGGCTACTGTGAAAAAGACAAGAGGTAACAAGTGTTGGCAAGGATATGGAGAAATGGGAACCCCTGTGCACTGTTGGTCGGAATGTAAATGGTTACAACCACTGTGGAAGACAGTATGGAGATTTCAAAATATTGGAAATCCAATTACCATATGATCTACTGTAGATATAGGATCTACACTTCTGAGTGTATATCCTAAAGAAATTATCATTACCCTGAAGAGACGTCTGCACTCCCATGTGCATTTCAGTATTATTCAGTATTATTCATAGTAACCAAGACATGTAAACAACCTAAATGTCCTTTGACAGATGAGTGGACAAAATATATATGTACAATGGAATATTATTCAACCACAAAAAAGAAGGAAATCCTGCCATTTGCAACAACATGGGTGGACCTTTAGGGCATTATACTTAATGGAATAATTCAGAGAAAGACAAATACTGTATGATCTCATATGAGGAATCAAAAAAAGCTAAATTTATAAAACAGTATATTTCTCAGTGTTTGCTGAGGCTTGAGAGGTAGAGTGGGAGGAAATGAGATATTGGTCAAAGGACACAAACTTCAAGTTATAAGGGATCTAGTGATCTCATGAAGAGCGTGTTGACTATATTACAATACTGTGTACTTGAAAGTTGCTTTTTTTAAAAAAATAGTTTATTGTCAAGTTGGTTTACATATATCACCCAGTGCTCATCCCCATAAGTGCCCTCCTCCATGCCCATCATCCCCCTTCCTCTCCCTCCCACCTCCCTCAGCCCTCAGTTTGTTCTCAGCATTCAGAGTCTCTCATGGTTTGCCTCTCTCCTTCTCCCCAACTATTTTTCCCCTTCTTCTCCCGCTTTGTCCTCCATTAACTTCCTCCTAATCTACCTATATGTGCAAACATACGGTATTTGTCCTTCTCTGCCTGACTTATTTCACTCAGCATAACACCCTCAAGTTCATCCATGTTGCTACACATGGCCAGATTTCATTCTTTCTCATTGCCATGTAGTATTCCATTGTATAAATATACCACATCTTCTTTTTTTTTTTTTAAATCATAGTTTATTTTTTATTTATTTATTTTTTTTTACAAATAGTTTATTGTCAAATTATTTTCCACATAACACTCAGTGCTCATCCCCAAAGTGCCCTCCTCCATGCCCTTCCCTCCCCCCCACATCCATCAGTCCTCAGTTTTTGTCAGCATTCAAGAGTCTCTCATGGTTTGCCTCTCTCCCTTTCCCCCACCATTTCCGCCCTTCTTCTCCCCCTTGTTCCTCCGTCAAGTCCCTCCTAATCCTCCTATACGTGCAAACATATGATATTTGTCCTTCTCTGCCTGACTTATTTCGCTCAGCATAACACCCTCAAGGTCCATCCATGTTGCTACACATGGCCAGATTTCATTGTTTCTCATTGCCATGTAGTATTCCATGGTATAGATAAACCACATCTTCTTGATCCATTCATCTGTTGATGGACACTTAGGCTCTTTCCATGTTTTAGCTATTGTGGAGAGTGCTGCTATGAACATTGGGGTACATGTGCTCCTATGCCTCAGCATTTCTGTATCCCTTGGGTAAATTCCTAGCAGTGCTATTGCTGGGTCATAAGGGAGTTCTATTGTTAGTTTCCTGAGGAACCTCCACACTGTTTTCCAGAGGGGCTGTACCAGTTTACATTCCCACCAACAGTGTAGGAGGGTGCCCGTTTCTCCACATCCTCGCCAGCATCTAGAGTTCTCTGATTTGCTCATTTTAGCCACTCTGACTGGCGTGAGGTGGTATCTCAGTGTGGTTTTGATTTGTATTTCCCTGATGAGGAGGGATGCTGAGCATCGTTTCATGTGTCTGTTGGCCATCTGGATGTCCTCTTTGGAGAAGTGTCTGTTCATGTCTTCTGCCCATTTCTTCACTGGGTTGTTTGTTTTTCGGGCGTGTAGTTTGGTGAGTTCCTTATAGATTCTGGATATTAACCCTTTATCTGATATGTCATTTGCAACTATCTTTTCCCATTCCGTTGGTTGCCTATTAATTTTCTGGGTTGTTTCCTTGGCTGTGCAGAAGCTTTTAATCTTGATGAGGTCCCAACAGTTTATTTTTGCTCTTGATTCCCTTGCTTTTGGGGATGTGTCAAGTAAGAAGTTGCTGCGGTGGAGGTCAAGGAGGTTGTTTCCTGCTTTCTCCTCTAGGGTGTTGATAGTTTCCTGTCTCACGTTCAGGTCCTTTATCCATTTTGAGTTGATTTTTGTGCATGGTGTGAGAAAATGATCTAGTTTCATTCTTCTGCATGTTGCTGTCCAGTTCTCCCAACACCATCTGTTAAAAAGGCTGTCTTTTTTCCATTGGATATTCTTTCCTGCTTTGTCAAAGATCAGTTGGCTGTATACTTTTGGGTCCACTTCTGAGTTCTCAATTCTGTTCCATTGGTCTATGTGTCTGTTTTTGTGCCAATACCATACTGTCTTGAGGATGACAGCTTTGTAGTAGAGGCTGAAGTCTGGGATGGTGATACCTCCCGTTTTGGTTTTATTTTTCAGTATTACTTTGGCTATTCGGGGTCTTTTGTGGTTCCATACAAATTTTTGGATAGTTTGTTCTAGTTTTGAGAAGTATGCTGGTGCAATTTTGATTGGAATTGCATTGAATGTGTAGAGTGCTTTAGGTAGTAATGACATCTTAACTATATTTATTCTTCCTATCCATGAGCATGGAATGTTTTTCCATTTCTTTGTGTCTTCTTCAATTTCCTTCATAAGTTTTCTATAGTTTTCATCATACAGATCTCTTGTATCCTTGGTTAGGTTTATTCCGAGGTATTTTATGGTTTTTTGTGCAATTGTGAATGGGATCAGTTTCTTGATTTCTCTTTCTGTTGCTTCATTATTGGTGTATAAAAATGCAACCGATTTCTGTACGTTGATTTTGTACCCTGCAACTTGGCTGAATTCTTGGATCAGTTCTAGTAGGCTTCTGGTGGAGTCTGTCGGGTTTTCGATGTAGAGTATCATGTCATCTGCGAAGAGTGAAAGTTTGACTTCCTCTTTGCCAATTCGGATGCCTTTGATTTCCTTTTGTTGTCTGATGGCTGATGCTAGGACTTCCAGCACTATGTTAAACAACAGTGGTGAGAGTGGACATGCCTGTCGTGTTCCTGATCTCAGGGGGAAAGCTCTCAGTTTTTCCCCATTGAGGATGATGTTAGCTGAAGGCTTCTCATAGATGGCTTTGATGATGTTTAAGTAGGTTCCTTCTATCCCGACTTTCTCGAGAGTCTTTATTAAGAAGGGATGCTGTATTTTGTCAAATGCTTTTTCTGCATCTATTGACAGGATCATATGGTTTTTATCTTTTCTTTTTAAATATACCACATCTTCTTGATCCATTCATCAGTTGATGGACACTTAGTTGCTGAGAAAGTAAATCTTAAATGTCACACATGTGGGGTGCCTGGGTGGCTCAGACAGTTAAGCGTCTGACTTCGGCTCAGGTCATGATCTCATGATTTGTAGGTTCAAGCCCCGCATTGGGCTCTGTGCTGACAGCTAGCTCAGAGCCTAGAACCTGTTTCAGATTCTGTGTCTCCCTCTCTCTCTAACCCTCCCTTGCTCATGCTGTCTCTGTCTTTCTTAGAATTAAATAAAACATTAAAAAAATATTAAAAAGTCACACATGTACCATTAACATGGTAATTATGTGAGATAAAGGATGTGTTAACCTTACCTTGGTAATCATTTTGCAGTATATACATGTATTAAATCATCATATCGTACACCTTAAACTTAGGCAATGTTTAACATTAACATCTCAGTAAAACTGGGAAAAAATCTGGAGTAAAGATGATATAGAGGGGATGAATTTATGTTCTAGGTGTAGGTTTACTGTTATGCTTTTGATATTAAATTGTTCTTTTCTCATTGTAAAGAAATAGATTATTTAAAAAGAGAATTGTAAAAGAGAATTTAGAAGATACAGAAAGAGAAATAACTTTCCTCCCATATGCAGTCACTGTTAACATCTTTTTTTGTGTGTGTGAGGGGGGTGGTCTGTTTCCTTTCAGAAGACTTTTTATGCCAAAGTGTTTCATTTTCATGGTTGATGTCATGCTGTTGATATGATTTGGTGTTCTCTCTGTGTTTTCCTTTAATGACACAGCATAAACATTTTATTAAAGTTTGATGCTATTTGTTGGAAATGACATTTTAATGGTATATATTAGTCCAGCGAATGTATATACTACAATATAACAAACTAAAATATCTGACAATAGACAGTTGGTAGTTTGCATTTTTTCTTATTTTCTATAATTACATAATGAATATTTTGGGCATGTGAGTCTTTTTACAGATAGAATTATTTCTTTGTGATATATTTCCAGAAGTAGAAATATGCAGTATACTGGCATGTGCATTTTAAAGGCCATTTAACGTGTGTTACTGCATTTTACTGGTTGGACCCCTAGAATTAGAGAAGGTATGTTTTATTGCACCCTTGCCAGCTCTATTAGTGATTTTTTTGGGTAAAGCACAAGAATGTGAAAGAAACATGGCATGCCAAGATAGGTGCAGTTAATGAATCAACATAGGTAAGATGATGTAAGCAAGAGTACTGACTGGAAGGAATGTTTCTCTGAACCCTCTCGGTTTTGTTTGGGAAACAGATTTGAGACCAGCAACTCACCCAGAATTGGGGAGCATCAGCTTTTCCTCTTCTTCACATTTGTACCTGGCCTTGTAAATGCAGAGTAGAGCCTATTCTCTTAAGAGCCCATCGAACTCGTTGTGGAGATATTAATGAATCCTAGCCTCGTTCATAATTAGGAGCAGGAGCAGATGCTCCAAGCCAGATTTCAAGTCAAATAGCTGCTCACAGATCCCCTGCTACTGGTACAAAGTATAGATGGTTTTATGCCCTTGTGGTGGAGGAGGGTGAGAGGAGATCATTAAAAACCAAGTCCATCCCCACCACAGCGGTGAAGTGGTTTCTCCTTTGGAATACAGACAAGGCCTGGGCCCACATCTCTGTCTTCATTTGTGTTCAAGACATCTGCCTGATTTTCATTACCCGATATTTCCTCCCACTGCTCTCACCGCAGGCCTGTCTGGTACACTCAGCTCTGAGTAGGCAGGGAGAAGGGTTTCCCCTGGCTGCTGCCTCAACATCATGAATAAGACAAAAACACTCCAGTTCTCTGGATCTGTCAGCAGTTTGGGAGCTCTCTGCAGGCCTAGACAAGTGATTCCCCAGTAGGGAAGATTTTGCTCCCCGCCCCCAGGACATTTGGCAAGATCTAGAGACTTTTCTGGTTGCCACAACCAGGAAGGGCAGGGGAAAATGTTTTTGGCATCTTGTGAGGAGAGGCCAGGGATGCTGCTAAACATCCTACTATGTATAGCACAGCTCCTCTTCCCTATAATGTCTACAGTGCTAAGGTTAGGAAACGCTGGCCTCAAGATATTGTTGCTCTTTTTTTGATTATTTTTTCCCCAGTTTTGTCAAGAAATAATTGACATCCCATTTGTCACTGTAGAAGTTTAAGACATATAGCATGATGGTTTGATTTACATATCTTGTGAAATGATTCCCATGGTAGACTCACTTAATATTCACCTTTTCATATAGATACAGTGAAAGGAAAAAAGAAAGGAAAAAAGGAAAACAGTTCTCAGATGAGATCTTTTAGGATTTATTCCCTTAACAACTTCCCTATATGCCATGCGGCCTGATTAACCCTAGTCACCATGTAATACATTATATCCCTAGTATTATCTTACAGCTGGGAAGTTTGTACGATTTTATTACCTTCCTCCAATACCTTCTCCCTGTCCCCAGCCTCTGGTAACCACAAGTTTGATTTTTTGTTTCTGTTGGGTTAATTTTATTTTTGTTTTGTTTTAGATTCCAAAATAGCAAGATCCTACAGTATTTACCTTTTTGTGCTCGACTTGTTTCACTTACTACAATGCCTTCAAAGTCATCAATGTTGTCTCAAGTGATAGTATTTTTTTAATAGCTCAGTAATATTACATTATAGAGATATGTAATACAACTTCTTTATCCATTCATCCATCACTGGACACTTGGGTTGTTTCCATGTCTTGGATATTGTAGTAATGCTGTCATGAACATGGAGGTGCACATATCTTTTCAAGTTAGTGGTTTTGTGTCCTTTGTGTTCCCAGAAGTGGAATTGCTGGATCATATGGAAGTTTTTTTTCTTTAATGTTTATGTATTTTGCGAGAGAGAAAGAGTGTGTGTGAGCGGGGCACAGACAGAAGGAGTGGAGAAAGAGAATCCCAAGCACGCTCTGCACTGATGGAGGGCTCGATCACACAAACCATAAGATTAGGACCTGAGCCTAAATCAAGAGTTGGATTTAACCTGTTGAGCTACCCAGGCACCCCTGGATCATATGGTAGTTGTTTTTAACTTTTGAGGATTTATCATACTGTTTTCCCTAGTGGCTGTAGCAATTTACAATCCCTTAAGTAGGGCAGAAATGTTCTCTTTTCCCTACATTCCTAGCAGCATTTATCTCTTGTCTTTTTTTATTATGGCTGTTCTAAAAGGTATGAGGTGATCATCATTGTGGTTGTAATTTGAATTTCCCTTATGACTAGTGATGTTGAGCATCTTTTCCATGTACCTGTTGGCTTCAAATTAGTTTCCACATAACACCCAGTCCTCATCCCCAGAAGTGCCCTCTTCCGTGCCCATCCCCCCTACCCCCCACATCCATCAGTCCTCAGTTTTTGTCAGCATTCAAGAGTCTCTCATGGTTTGCCTCTCTCCCTTTCCCCCACCATTTCCCTCTTTCTTCTCCCCCTTGTTCCTCAGTTAAGTTCCTCCTAATCCTCCTATACGTGCAAACATGTGATATTTGTCCTTCTCTGCCTGACTTATTTCGCTCAGCATAACACCCTCAAGGTCCATCCATGTTGCTACACATGGCCAGATTTCATTATTTCTCATTGCCATGTAGTATTCCATGGTATAGATAAACCATATTAGAAGGTTTATGTTTTCTGGTATTACATTTAAGTCTTTAATCCATTTAAAGTTAATTTTTGTGAGTGGTATAAGATATAGGTCTAGTTTCATTGTTTTCATGTGAGTATCCAGTTTTCCCACATTGAAGAGACTCCTTTTATACACTGAGTATTATTGTTTCCCTTGTCAAATATTAGCTGACCATGTATGGTTGGGTTTATTTATGGGCTATCAGTTCTGTTTCATTGTTCTATTTGTCCATCTTTATGCTGATACTACACTGTTTAAGGCCTATGGCTTTATAGTGTAGCTTGAAATCAGGAAATGTGGTGTTTGTAATTCTTTCTTAGGATTTCTTTGGCTATTCAGGGTCTTTTGTGGTTCTACATAAATTTTAGGAGTGCTTTTCCCACTTCTGTAAAAAATGCCATAGAAATATTGATAAGGATTACATTGAATCTATAGATAGCTTTTAGTAATATTAACATTTTAACAACACCAATTGTTCCAGTCCATGAAAACAGGATATTTTACCCCTTAATTGTGTTTTTCTTCAATTTCTTTTATCAATTTCTTATAGTTTCCAAAAGAGAGACCTTAAACCTCTTTAGTTAAATTGGTTCCTAAGTATTTTGTTGTTTGTGATATTGTAAATGGGATTGATTTATAAATTTCTTTCCCAGAAAATTTGTTATTAGTATATAAAAGCAGTACTCATTTTTGTATGTTAATTTTGTTTTCTGCAACTATACTGAGCTTATTGATTAGCAGTTTTTGGTTGAGTCTTTGGGATTTTGTATATATAAAATCATGTAATCTGCAGTTGAAACAATTTTACTTCCTCCTTTACAATTGTGATAAATTTTATTTCTTTCCTGATTGCATTGACCAGACTTCTAGTGCTAGCAGAAGTGTCTTGTTCCTAATCTTTGACGAAATATATTCAACCACTCACCCTGGACTATTACGTTACCTGTTGACTTGTCATATATAACCTTTATTATGTTGAGATATGTTCCTTCTATGCCATATTTAAGATTATTAAAATTATGAATGGATGTTGAATTTTATAAGTTGCTTTTTTGTCCATTGAAATTATCGTATGGTTCTTTAATTCTCTTAATGTGATATGTCATATTGATTTATTTGTATATATTGAGTTGTCCTTGGGACCCAGGGATAAATCCCACTTGATCATGGTGGATAATCCTTTTAATGCGCTGGTGAATTTAGTTTGCTAGTATTTTACTGAGAACTTTTGCATCTATGTTCATCTGAGATATTGGCCTGTGATTTTATTTTCTAGTAGTATCCTTTTGTGGTTTAGGGGTTAGGATAATGCTGGCTTTGTAAAATGCATTTGGGTGTGTTCACTCTTTTTCAGTTTTTTTTGAGGAGTTTGAGAAGGATTGACATTAATTCTGTTTACATAATAAAACTCACTGGTAAAACATCTGCTTTTGGGCTTTTCTTTGTTGAGAAATTTTGATTACTGATTCAGTCTCCTTACTAGTACTTGGTCTATTCAGTTTTTCCTTGATTCTTGATTCAGTCATAGTAAATTGTGTGTTTCTAAGAATTTTTCCATTTCTTCTAGGTTGTCTAGTTGGCATACAGTTTTTCATAGCACCCTTTTACGGTCCTTTGAATTTCTATGTTATCATCTGCAATTTTTTTTATTAATAATTCTGTTGATTTGCTTATTCTAGCTAAGGGTTTGTCAATTTTATCTTTTCCATGAACCAACTTTTGATTTCATTAATCTCTGTTGATTTTCATTTCTCTTTTTTATTCATTTGTGTTCTAATTCTTATTATTTCCTCTCTCTGCTAAATTTGGTCTTAGTTTCTTCTTTATCTACTAAAGTGTAGACTTAGGTTTTTATTTGTGATCTTTTATCTTAATGTAGACATGTTTGCTACAGACTTCCCTCTTAGAACTGTTTTTGCAGCATTCCATAAGTTCTTGTATGTTGTCTTTACATTTTTGTTTTTTTCAAAGTTTATTTCTACTTGAATTTGTTTTTTGAACCATTGGTTGTTCAGGAGAGTATTGTTTAATTTCCATGTGTTCATGAATTTTCACTTTCCTCTTGTTGACTTTTAGTTTCATGCCATTGTGGTCAAAGAAGACACTTGGTATGATTTCAGTGTTTCTGAATTTGCTAAAACTTGTTTTGTGGCCTAACATATGGTCTATCCTACAAAATGTTCCATGGGCATTTGAGAAGAATGTGTGTTCTGCCATTGTTGGATAAGATGTTCTGTATATGTCTGTTAGGTCCATTTGGTGTATAGTGGTGTTCAAATCTGCTGTTTCCTAATTGATTTTCTGTCTAGATGGTCTATCCATTGTTCAGAGTAGGGTATTAAAATCCCCTACTGTTACTGTATTACTGTTTCTCATTTTAGCTCTGTTAGTTTTGGTTGACATATTTAGGTGCTTTCATGGGCTTATAAATGTTTATAATTGTTCTACATCTTCCTGATATATTGACTTCTTTATCATAAAATGTCTGTCCATTTTTTTTTTTTTTGCCATTTTTAGATTAAAATCTGTCTAATAAATGTATAGCTGCCCCTGCTTTTTCTGGGTTATCATTTGCTTGAAATGTCTTTTTTCATATCTTTACTCTCAGTCTGTGTATCTCTAAGACTAAAGTGAGTTTCTTGTAGACAGCTATTCTTGGATCTGGTTTTTGTTTTGTTTTGCGTTGCTTTGAAATCAATGCAGCCATTCTGTTTTTTAATTGCAGAATTTTATCTACTTACAGTTAAAGTAAATGATGAAGAGTTACTATTACCATTTTGTTATTTCTTTTCTGGTTGCTATGTACATCTATTGTTCCTTGTTTCTTATCCTGCTATCTTGTGGTGTGATGTTGTTTTGGTATCATTATGCTTTGACTTCTTTTATTCTTTTGTGCTTTTACTACAAGATTTTCTTTTGTGGTTACTGTAAGTCTTACCTAAAATACCTTAAATGTATCACACCCTATTTTAAACTGATAACAACTTACCTTCAATAAGGTTTATGAACTTTACACTTTTATTTCTCTTCCACCTCATCTTTTAGGTTATTGTTGTTATAATTCATGTATTTTTTTATGTTGTATAACTAATAACAGATTATTTTAGTTAAGGTTATTTTTGATACTTAAAAAAATTTTAAACTAGAGTTGTAAGTGAAGTATCCATCACTATTATGAAACTACAGAATGTAAGACTATATATGTGCCATTGTCAGTGAGAATTATGCTACCTTTTTATGTTTTTATGTTTTATGTAGGTGTTCTTTGACTTCCACTCAAATAACTCTTTATATAGTTTATGTAAGGCAGGTCTAGTGGTAATGAACTCCCTAAGCTTTTATTTGTTTGGGAAGTCTTTTCCTTCCTTCATTTCTGAAGAATATTTTCACTGGGTGTGGAAATTTTGATTTATAGTTATTTTTTTTCAGTATTTTGAATATGTCTCTCCATTTTCTCCTGGCCTGAACAGTTTCTATTGAGAAATCCATTGATAGTCTTCTGGAGATTCCTTTGTATGTAACTTCTCTCTTTGGCTTGTCTTAAAATTCTTTCTTTGTTTTTAACTTTTGTCAGTTTAATTATAATATGCCTTAGTGCAGACTTAATCAGATTCATCCTATTTGGAATCCTTTAGGCCTCATGGTTGTAGGTGTCCATTTATCTCTTCAGGTTTGGGAAGTTTTAAGCATTTATTGCTTTAAATATACTTTCTGTCCCTTGTTCTCTTATCTTTCTAGAATTCCTATAATATGAATATGTTTCTTTTCATTATGTCTCATAATTCCTATAGTCATTCTTTACTTTCTGTCATTTATTTTAAAATCTTGCTCCAAGGGTTCCTGGGTAGCTCAGCGAGTTGGGCATCTGACTCTTGATTTAGTGTCAGGTCTTGATCTCACAGTGGGCCCTGAGTGGGCCTCTGTGCTGGGCATGAAGCCTCCTTAAATTTAAATTTTGCTCCTTTGATGAGTAATTTTAATGTTTTTATTTTCTTTGTCACTAATTCTCTATTCTGCATGTTCCAGTCCCCTTTTAAAACAGTTTAATTCTTCAGTTTAGTTATTTTTCTACTCTAGGTTTTCTATTTGGTCTCTTTTGATGGTTGTCATTTCCTTGTTAAAGTTCTCATTTTGTTCATACTTTGTTTTCATAATTTTGTTTACTTGTCTGTGTGTGTTTTCCTGTAGTTACCTAAACTTCCTGAAGAAAATTATTCTGAATTTTTTGTCCGACAGTTAATAGAGCTCTACTTTCTTAGGGTCATTTAGGGTCATTTGGAGCTTTTTAGTTTCCTTAGGCAGTGTCCCCTTTACCTGATTTTTTTGTGATTCTTGATTCCTTACAGTGATGTCTGTGAATTTGAGTGAGTTTGTCTTCCAGATTTTATAGACCCTTCTTCACCAAACAGCTCAGTTTGGATTTACAAGTGTTTCTGCTGCTAATGTCCTTTGGCAGGTGGGACTTGATATTAGGACCTTGTTTTGGGCAAGGCAGCTGTTTGAATTCTGAGAACAGGGACATGAGTGTGTGCCTCTAAGAATAATTGGATACAACTGCTGACTTGGTTCCCTTCCCACTCTGAGACTTTGGGATGACTCTGTGGTTGCATGGATTCTCTGGTCAGGCTTACTTAATGGTTGAGTCTAGGTAATATGTTCAGTAGTGGATGGGGCCACAAATTTACTTCCCTTCCCTTGTAGGTCAGCAGGGTGAGGCCCAGAATCTGTATATCCTAAATCAACCTGGAGAGTGAGGCCATTAGTTTTTCTCTGTAGATAAGGAAAGCCACTATCTGTGGTTTCGGTTCAAGTGTTACTGTATGTAGGGTTGTTAAACGGGCTGCACAGCTTCCCACATGCTCTCATTAGGTTCTCTGGTGGGACAGGCTGAAGACTATATTCATTAGTGAGCAGAACTATGAATTAGATTCTCTGCCTGGGTGTATCAGGAGAGCTTCTCTAAGAGCAGTAAAACTCTTTTTTGTCTTAACTCAAGATGACCCACATTCCAAGTTCCATAACTGAACAGGGTCACTGCCTGCCCCTTCCTGGCTCAAGCACTGCTGGTCCCCACAACTTTAAGGAGCCCTTATGGTCACTTGGGGCTCAAAGACCATCTTTATAGTGGTTGGGGTTATGTATCAGCTTCTATGCCTAGGAAGGGGGACAGGCCACTCTAGGCTACTCTCAGTTTCCCAAATAGGCTCTTGTTAGGAGAGGCTTGAAGCTACCCTTAGCCTTGGCTATGGATTAATTCCCCTGTTTCTGAATAGCCTAGGAACCCTCTATGACTGGTACTGGCTTTGCTCAGGGGCAATAAGCTCTGCCTACCCGCCTCTTGGCTCAATGCTGCGGGGTCACCCAGCTTCCTGGAGTCATCCCCAGTCCTTCTTGTCAGATGTAGCTGGAGATGGTATCCACAGTGGGTGAGGCTTAAACTTTGTTCCTTGCCTGAACATGGGAAAACTGGGGTCTAAGGCTGGCAGAATTCCTCATTTGAGCATCTGAATCATGTATATCTGTACCTCATCTTATTCCCTGGTCAAAGTGCACCCCCAGCTTGGTTCTGCCGATAGACAAAACTTCTGGTTGGTATTACTACTTGGGTATTGCAGGAATGAACTTAGTCTTTCAAGATCCATGTGTTGGTTATGGCAAGCCCCTTCCCCCTTCTCCATTATAGTTAGATTGCCATTTGCTGAGCCCCGAAGATTCCCCTTGCAATACATGTGGTGTGACATCAGAATAGGGGCTCTCACAAATTGACCCCAGTGCCACAGGTGGGTCTTAGTATCCCCCATGAGCTCCCTTTTCCTATTGGAGGAACTGGAGGCTCAGAGAGGAGCCCTCTTTGCTTGGTGGTATATTGGTCTGGGAGAAAGGTGATGTGTTTAACTAACTTGCAGCCACTTCTCTTACCCTTCTAATGCAGTCTCTCTTGGTCTTTGTGGTACATGGGGTGCTTTAGCTTCTCGTGTTCTAGGATTCTATCAGTGGTGTCTTGTTCTTGAATAGTTGTTAGTTGTTTTCATGTTGGGGAGAAAAGTCAGGAATGACTTGTTTTGCCATCTTGGTGATGTCACTCCCTGATTATTATTTTTTAATGAAAGGCATAGTCTAAGTGGATGAAGTTGAACATGAGGGACATATGATGAGCCATTCTTTACATTGTTCATTCAAGAAATTTTTGTACCAGGTACTGTCCTAGGCTCTGAGATACAGCCATAAACAAAATACACAAAAATTTCTGTCCTTGTAGGGTGTACATTGTAAAGTATGAGCTCCTCTTATTCCAGATACTTGACTTTTCCGGAGCCAAGAGAAGGGAGGATCAATCAAATAAATACCATTATATTTTATATCCCTAGGAAATCTGATGTATTATTTCAGCCAATCAGGCATAATAAAGATCATATAATTTTTATTATTTATGCCAAGATAAACAGCCATGGGGAGCTTTTGTGTGAGATGTGGATTTACCTGTGAGTCTTAGTAAATCGGCTCTACTGTGAATCAGGAAGGCTGTTTGATTTTGTTTCCCTGAGGAGCGGGAAAATTCAGCATAAAAATATTTCAGTTCCTGAAGAGAAGTGACAGTCTCCAGTTGGATGGCCTGGTTACTCTCCCTTGTATCTTGTTTCACCATACATTGTGGATAGTAGCCATTATTTCCAACATGATGATCTCTGTTCACAACTCACTTCTTTTTCATATGCCATACAACAAATTTCAATGATTTCCTCCTCTGGTATCCATAGCAGTGACAGCCAGTAGCACACGACTCTATATTGGGTTACACATTATGCAAGTTGAGTTCTTGTTTTGTCTGTTGGAGGTGCACCTGAATTGTGAACTCCTACCTTTTCGTACCGTGGCTCATGGATTTTGGTCTCTCTGAGGCTGCCAGATGTGCAGTACATATTTAAGGATACTGGGAGCCTCTTTTCTGACCCTGTGTGTAAATTTTAGCATTCTTCCTTGTGAAGGGAAAGGGAACACAGCCCACAAGAAAGTGGTTTGAGCCAACTCAGCCTCCCACTGGATATCCTGTGAAACCTTTACTTCTCATATGAGTAGTGTCCACATGGAGTTCATACGGTAGTTGAGATGGGGAGAGTAATGTATTTTGTCTATTTGGATATTTCTGTAGCTTATGTTCATGGTTATGAAGACTTAGCTCAGGATGATGGAGTTTACAATGTGTCCTGTCCCCTGGAAATGCCCCTGGGTATTTTTACTGTGTCCCTTTCCCCCAGTAAAGACCACCCCCTTTTCCCTCCCTTATTTTGCGTATGCCTTCAAATCCCACCAATTATTGTTCACTAAAGTCCAGCATGGATTGCTATCTCTGCCCTGTTTGGCCTCATTCCTGGGAATGTTGTATAGGTAGAAGTGTGGTAGGGTCTGAAAGACCCTTTCCACTTGGAAGATCAACTTGCTGCCAACATGACTCCTGTGTGATGGTAAGCTAAGCTGCATGTTTCTCCTTTCTAATCTTGAGTTAATGTCACAAGGTCTACTGCATTCTTGGGCATACTTTAAGGAGCAGGAGGGAAAGAGAAGAAAATCTATATTGTCACACCTCTGCTCCCCCTTCCACAATACTTGTAGCTGACATTTTCACTATGTTCCTAGATGTGTAACATGGGGACTTCATACCTACTTTGTAGAGTGACTTTCAGGTACTTTTCTCTCCCCTACACAAATGATTATGTGAAATGTTTTCATAGCATATAAAACTGACCTGCAAAGAAGCTGAGATTCTGTGGAGATAACAGATGTTGATACATAGGCAAGAAACTTAGCTGTTACATGGGTAAGGGGATAATGTTAAGAATCATTTTTCTCCTGTTACTTTGGTCAAGTAAAATTTTGAGCTTGAGAGAGACTAGATCATGTTAATTATTGAATGCCTTCATACGAGGCATGGTGCCATACTCAGGAATATGGAACTTCAAGTCTAAAGCTTGGCCCAAAGTTGCTGGTAAACTGGTAAATAGTAATTTCTGTAGAAAAATCTGTTGCTCAAGTAAATCCCAGGGCCCCACACCGCAAAAGCTTTGTTTAAAGTTCCATTCACAGACATACAGTCCAGTCCAGCATCCAAAGTATTTGAATAGGAATTCCAGTTTTTCCTTCTATCTTTCAATATATGTTAAAGAAGACCCAGTTCGTAACCCACAGCTACAGTTCTCAAAAGCTGTGTTCTCCTCTTCTTCATTATTTTGGTCCCTGTGTTACTCAGGTGTCTTTTATATGACAGTCCCATAAAACTCTTCTCTTTCTTCCTCTTCTTCCAGCAATTGATTTATAGTTTGACCTAGTATCTCCTGGCTACTCCCCCAGCCCTGCCCTGTCTTTTTATCTGGCTTCCTAGGTGTTTCTAGGCTGAAATTTAGGCTGGAAAAAGACAAAATTGTTCTTTAGAGGGTGAGGGTTGGGTAAAATGGAGTGGGAAGTTGGAGAACCTTAACATGTTAACGAATAGCCTCAGTCTCTCATTTGTGGTCCACATTTAGGCTCTTCTGTGTACACCTTTCTCATGGTAATAGTTGAGTGCTAATCTATTCTCTATGACACATTATTTTCAGATATCCTGATCTTCTCTCTCTCCCTATAGGGTGTACCCTCTTTGTGCAGAGAAAAACAACTTCATCTCTAAAAGAAGCAGGACACCTACATAATAGGATTAGTGGACTCTGGTAGGGCTGATTAGAACTGATTGTCTTAGGGCAGTATTGATTGTCTTGTTAGAATTATTTCAGTAATTGTGTGTGTGTGTGTGTGTGTGTGTGTATCTGTGTATGTGTGTTTTGAGGAGAGCAAATGTGAACAGCTGCAGTTTTCTGAGACCAGTCATAAACACATGTCTTTGTTTATTAAACACGTATGAGCAACCAGTTTATTGAGGAATATCAATTTGGGAAATAAACATGAAACAATTTTATTTATTTTTAATTCCTGCTTTCCCTTAATAGCATCTTGGGCAGATTCCATAGTTTTCTACCATTTTTGGCTTTTTTTTTTTTTTTTTACAAATAGTTTTTTGTCAAATTATTTTC